>NW_027458435.1:300000-395570 GCF_050624435.1 Tenrec ecaudatus
GATGTGCATTTAATATTTAATTACAACTCTCTTTTATACACGTGTGTCTGTGGATTTCCACATCTAAAGGGCACACATTAACACATTCCCATAGCAGAGTGAACCTCCCTTCAGTCATGTCTATAGGTATTTCTCCTCCCTATGTGCAGCTGGACAGTAATTCATCTGGGAAACATCTGGGAAACCAGCACAATGGTGCTTCCCCAACTTTCTGTGATGAGGGACCAGGACATGGGTTACCTTTATAAAAGTCTCCTGACACGTCCTAGGGATGTCTGTTTCTGGGATCATAGAGGCTTCCTCTTCCTTGGTTGGTCTTGTTGGTAGGTGCTATCCAGTTGGTCTGCTTCAAAGCAACCGCAATGTACAGGACAAGGAAAGGCTTGCCAATCCTGGGCCACCCTCATATCTTTTTGATGTTTGAACCCATCTTTGAAGCCCCCGTGAGCATGCATCCTGCAAACGACCTGGCTCTTTGTCACTGGCCCTCCCCTTTAATCTGACCAGAAGTGTTCGTCATCTGGCCCTCTCTCTGGCAAGGTTCTGCCTTGGTTTACTAGTCCTCCACTACCTGACAGTGTTTCCATGAGTAGCATAAGGTTTTCAGTGGTGTATTTCGTCATTCTCAGTGTGCCCTTAGTCTAGACACCCTGCTGCGCGCTTTGCCCTTTACATGACATTGCTGGCATTGGAAATAGCAGTGACCTGCACTCTGACTTTCCTTTCTGTACCTAGCTACAAATGGACAGATTTTAAACAGGTCACGGTTTATCACCGACCCATGTACCACCCTTGAAGCAGCATTGGGGTAGATAATAAATCACGAGTAGTCCTGCACAAGGTGATGGAGCCCTCCTGTCTGAGTGGTTACAAACACCAGCTGCTCCAGGCGCACAAAAGGCGCTTTTATTCCAGTAAAGAGTTAACAACCTCAGAAACCCAGATGGGCAGTTCTTTCCACCTGCAGCCACCCACACTGCATGTCTTTGTTGAGATGGAGGAGGACATTGTGGGTTGGTGTGGGACATATGGGCTAATGTTGGACTTATAGACTTGGGCTGCACTGGTTTGGGATTTTTTCTCCATGTGCATTTACCCTTTATCTAAAGCTCTCTTTTATACATTTCAGTTTCTGTGGATTTATTTCTCTAATGTACTCAGATTAACACAACTAATATAAGAAAAGGCAGGACACAAGTAAGCACCCGTTTCCGTTTGGGAAAGACACTAAACAGTGAAAAGCTATTTTCCTCCATGCCATCTCTGGGTGGCACAAACAGTTAAGTGCTTAATTCTTCACTAAAACGATCATCTGAGCCCATATGGTGGTACCTCAGAAGACAGACCTGGTGGTCTGCTTTTGAACCCTCATAGAGCCTTGTAGCCCCTATCTCACAAGGTTCAGTTTGGCTCTGCACACCAGGTTTCAATGACTTGGAATCTACCCCACAGTAACTGTTTGGATGCAAGGATACTCAGTCCTGAGTTATGACCGGCCCCATCCTGACGATTCTGTCATGAGGCAGTTCTGTCCGAAGTCAAATACCTCATGATACTAGCTTTTCTTTTCTTATTTTTTTCCACAGGTAGTTAAAAGACTTTATTAGGAAGGCTTTGAAGTCAAAAGTAACACTCTTGATAGAATTTTCTTTCATCCTTTAAGTCAGCTCTGCAAATATATAATCAGTGATTTTGCTGTAAGATAAAAGATACGTTAATTTATTTAAGATAAAATATATTTTAGTTCTTAAAATTTATTCCATAAAGTGCATATTTCCCTAAAATTCCCTACTTATACAAAAGAGGTAAAAAACAAAAACAAACACAAAATATAAAATCCCCAACAACACAGTAACTGAACTTCTTTTTAAAAATTGTAAAAAACTCACAAGAGAAACTAATGTCTGTGTTTGTTAATATTAAAAAAAGTGAAAAATCTCTGGATGGGGGACTCCCACCCCCTAGCTTTACATATCTCACCTCATCACTTTGTGGGGCTTGAATACATTGGATATAAAATTACAGCTACATTGGCATTAAAGGTGTGTGGTATAGCATGAGTGCATGCTACTTCTGATAAACTTTCTAAAAACAGAAAGTGAAGCAGATGGTCATAATGCAGCTCATCATAAGTATAATAGAGCACAACTCAGAGATTATGTTTTCTGGGTCTTTGAACTGATATGAGCCAATTGAGATGTGGGATGATGAACTGAATGTGAAATTGACCTGTTTTTTAAAAGCTTGAATGATCTGGAGGTTAAATGGAATGGGGAAATGTATGGTTTCAATCCTTGGAATAGTGTTTTGGGGACCTTTCTGGAACCTGTTTCATGATGCCAATTCACTTCCAACACTGTGGATAGTGACACACATTCAATGAAGCAAGTGCTTGGCTGCCAACTTTGAGCCGGCTCTATTACTGCCTACTCAGCTTATCCAGACATTTCCTTGCAAACTGGCATTATTTTTTTACACAAATAAGTTTCTAATGGCTTATTTTTTTCAATTTTCATAAACCACATTATTTAATAATTTTTTTTGATCTCCACAAATGAAAACGTGGTTATAAAGTATAAACACGAGGGTTATTGGGTAAAAGGGACTGTAGGACACAGGGTACTGGGAACTTCCGAAGCCTAGGGATTTGGGTGGAAACACTGATTGAGGCACACTAAGACACCGCTTGACCTGGAATAGCCCTCATGTGGACCTACGACGTGTGATATCTAGGCAGTGAGCCCTTCTACTCAGTCACAATCACCGACTCCTCAGAACTGTTTTGGAGATAGGGGAGACTGCATATAAAATCCCCAGAAAGGATCAGTGTCTAGGCTGGAGTCTGAAGGCATCAATATATTAAAGATACTTGCTTCTGTTTGCATCACTTTCATCCCTATCATTCTTCTCATGCAGCCAAAACTCAGTCCCAGGGGGATGGCAACTACAGTAACCAGACTGTTCTGTCTGACTTCTATGTTAGGACACATAGACCATCTGAATAAACAATTTGATTCTGTGTCCCTCTCCCTCCGATAGACAAAACTGCAGCCAGCACCAGAACTTAAACCTGCAGACTAAGAGTTTGTCAAAAGTCTAGAATAAGCAGTCAATACCCTGGAAACCTAGATTGCAGAAGAGAAGACACAGAATCAAAAGCTACAACAGAAAAAAAAAAAAAAAAAGCTCCAGGTGGGTGTCATTCAGACAACCGATTCCAATGAAAACACTTGACCTTCTCACAGTGTAAAATTGCTTTTACTTCCGTACTATTGTAATTCAAACAGTTTCCCCTATCTCACCTCCAAATATAACTCCAGCAGATTCAAGTATATTAAGGAAGAGGCAATTATTCTGGTGTTTTCTCTGCACCGATTATGGAGCCTGAAACAGTTTTACTATTCTCAGCTCATGCCTTAGATTTTCAACTATTTGAATGTGAAGGAAATCTTAACATGCCGCATTTCACAGGCTGCCTTCTGTGTTGCCTCACCCAGATTTACGTTTTTCATTTTGAGAGTGCCTCAACATGGTGTTTTTTGTTTGTTTGTTTGTTTTTTGGTCAAGGGGCATTGTCATTTTCCATCATCAGATGTTTATGGGAAATTTTACATCCTGCAGTTCCCCGTATACAACAATTACATTAAACAATGGAGATTTCTGTATCTTCCTGTTTTCCCAACAGGTTATGCTCACTCATATTGTTAGCTTATCACGCCAAATGTCCCAGATGCACAGGTGGTGTTAACTGAAGGGCGGAATGATTCATGCATTGGTCACTTTAGCATTGCAAGTTCATGAGCATCATGATTTTGAAATTCAGTAAAGATAGATGATGCCTTAGCCAGTAAAATGCTTCTCCTTCCAAGCCTCACGTACACTCAGACATATCTGAGCAGAAGCCACATTATCTACGTGAAACAGCTTTGGGTGCTCCACATCTATATGCAGATGCCCAACAAATATGAGATTATTTTGCTTTCTCTGAGTTGGCTCTTACTAGCAGTCAGCCTCATTCTATCTCTTTTGTAGATGGTTGTGGATTCTGGGGGTCATTGGCATATTGGTGGGCTTATGAGATTAAAAAGATCTTTTAGGGTAGTTTCTTGATGTGCATTTAATATTTAATTACAACTCTCTTTTATACACGTGTGTCTGTGGATTTCCACATCTAAAGGGCACACATTAACACATTCCCATAGCAGAGTGAACCTCCCTTCAGTCATGTCTATAGGTATTTCTCCTCCCTATGTGCAGCTGGACAGTAATTCATCTGGGAAACATCTGGGAAACCAGCACAATGGTGCTTCCCCAACTTTCTGTGATGAGGGACCAGGACATGGGTTACCTTTATAAAAGTCTCCTGACACGTCCTAGGGATGTCTGTTTCTGGGATCATAGAGGCTTCCTCTTCCTTGGTTGGTCTTGTTGGTAGGTGCTATCCAGTTGGTCTGCTTCAAAGCAACCGCAATGTACAGGACAAGGAAAGGCTTGCCAATCCTGGGCCACCCTCATATCTTTTTGATGTTTGAACCCATCTTTGAAGCCCCCGTGAGCATGCATCCTGCAAACGACCTGGCTCTTTGTCACTGGCCCTCCCCTTTAATCTGACCAGAAGTGTTCGTCATCTGGCCCTCTCTCTGGCAAGGTTCTGCCTTGGTTTACTAGTCCTCCACTACCTGACAGTGTTTCCATGAGTAGCATAAGGTTTTCAGTGGTGTATTTCGTCATTCTCAGTGTGCCCTTAGTCTAGACACCCTGCTGCGCGCTTTGCCCTTTACATGACATTGCTGGCATTGGAAATAGCAGTGACCTGCACTCTGACTTTCCTTTCTGTACCTAGCTACAAATGGACAGATTTTAAACAGGTCACGGTTTATCACCGACCCATGTACCACCCTTGAAGCAGCATTGGGGTAGATAATAAATCACGAGTAGTCCTGCACAAGGTGATGGAGCCCTCCTGTCTGAGTGGTTACAAACACCAGCTGCTCCAGGCGCACAAAAGGCGCTTTTATTCCAGTAAAGAGTTAACAACCTCAGAAACCCAGATGGGCAGTTCTTTCCACCTGCAGCCACCCACACTGCATGTCTTTGTTGAGATGGAGGAGGACATTGTGGGTTGGTGTGGGACATATGGGCTAATGTTGGACTTATAGACTTGGGCTGCACTGGTTTGGGATTTTTTCTCCATGTGCATTTACCCTTTATCTAAAGCTCTCTTTTATACATTTCAGTTTCTGTGGATTTATTTCTCTAATGTACTCTGATTAACACAACTAATATAAGAAAAGGCAGGACACAAGTAAGCACCCGTTTCCGTTTGGGAAAGACACTAAACAGTGAAAAGCTATTTTCCTCCATGCCATCTCTGGGTGGCACAAACAGCTAAGTGCTCAATTCGTAACTAAAACGATCATCTGAGCCCATATGGTGGTACCTCAGAAGACAGACCAGGTGGTCTGCTTTTGAACCCTCATAGAGCCTTGTAGCCCCTATCTCACAAGGTTCAGTTTGGCTCTGCACACCAGGTTTCAATGACTTGGAATCTACCCCACAGTAACTGTTTGGATGCAAGGATACTCAGTCCTGAGTTATGACCGGCCCCATCCTGACGATTCTGTCATGAGGCAGTTCTGTCCGAAGTCAAATACCTCATGATACTAGCTTTTCTTTTCTTATTTTTTTTCCACAGGTAGTTAAAAGACTTTATTAGGAAGGCTTTGAAGTCAAAAGTAACACTCTTGATAGAATTTTCTTTCATCCTTTAAGTCGGCTCTGCAAATATATAATCAGTGATTTAGCTGTAAGATAAAAGATACGTTAATTTATTTAAGATAAAATATATTTTAGTTCTTAAAATTTATTCCATAAAGTACATATTTCCCTATAAATTCCCTACTTATACAAAAAGAGGTAAAAATAAAAACAAACACAAAATATAAAATCCCCAACAAAACAGTAACTGAGCATCTTTTTAAAAATTGTAAAAAACTAACAAGAGAAACCAATGTTGTGTGTGCTTGTTAATATTAAAAAAAGTGAAAAATCTCTGGATGGGGGACTCCCACCCCCTAGCTTTACATATCTCACCTCATCAGTCTGTGGGGCTTGAATACATTGGATAAAAAATTACAGCTACAATGGCATTAAAGGTGTGTGGTATAGCATGAGTGCATGCTACTTCTGATAAACTTTCTAAAAACAGAAAGTGAAGCAGATGGTCATAATGCAGCTCATCATAAGTATAATAGAGCACAACTCAGAGATTATGTTTTCTGGGTCTTTGAACTGATATGAGCCAATTGAGATGTGGGATGATGAACTGAATGTGAAATTGACCTGTTTTTTAAAAGCTTGAATGATCTGGAGGTTAAATGGAATGGGGAAATGTATGGTTTCAATCCTTGGAATAGTGTTTTGGGGACCTTTCTGGAACGTGTTTCATGATGCCAATTCACTTCCAACACTGTGGATAGTGACACACATTCTATGAAGCAAGTGCTTGGCTGTCAACATTGAGCCGGCTCTATTACTGCCTACTCAGCTTATCCAGACATTTCCTTGCAAACTGGCATTATTTTTTTACACAAATAAGTTTCTAATGGCTTATTTTTTTCAATTTCCATAAACCACATTATTTAATAATTTTTTTTTATCTCCACAAATGAAAACGTGGTTATAAAGTATAAACACCAGGGTTATTGGGTAAAAGGGACTGCAGGACACAGGGTACTGGGAACTTCCGAAGCCTAGGGATTTGGGTGGAAACACTGATTGAGGCACACTAAGACACCGCTTGACCTGGAATAGCCCTCATGTGGACCTACGACGTGTGATATCTAGGCAGTGAGACCTCCTACTCAATCACAATCACCGACTCCTCAGAACTGTTTTGGAGTCAGGGGAGACTGCATATAATGTCCCCAGTAAGGATGAGTGTCTAGGCTGGAGTCTGAACGCATCAATATATTAAAGATACTTGCTTCTGTTTGCATCACTTTTATCCCTATCATTCTTCTCCTGCAGCCAAACTCAGTCCCAGGGGGATGGCAACTACAGTAACCAGACTGTTCTGTCTGACTTCTACGTTAGGACACATATACCATCTGAATAAACCCTTTGATTCTGTGTCCCTCTCCCTCTGATAGACAAAACTGCAGCCAGCACCAGACCTTAAACCCGCAGACTAAGAGTTTGTCAAAAGTCTAGAAAAAGCAGTCAATACCCTGGAAACCTAGCCTGCAGAAGAGAAGACACAGAATCAAAAGCTACAACTGAAAAAAAAAAAAAAAAAAAAGCTCCAGGTGGGTGTCATTCAGACAACCGATTCCAATGAAAACACTTGACCTTCTCACAGTGTAAAATTGCTTTTACTTCCATACTATTGTAATTCAAACAGTTTCCCCTATCTCACCTCCAAATGTAACTCCAGCAGATTCAAGTATATTAAAGAAGAGCCAATTGTTCTGGTGTTTCCCCTGCACCGATTATGGAGCCTCAAACGGTTTTACTATTCTCAGCTCATCCTTAGATTTTCAACTATTTGAATGTGAAGGAAATCTTAACATGCCGCATTTCACAGGCTGCCTTCTGTGTTGCCTCACCCAGATTTACGTTTTTCATTTCCAGAGTGCCTCAACATGATTTTCTTTTTGGGAGGGGGAGTTAAGGAGCATTATCATTTTCCATCATCAATTGCTGATGGGAAATTTTACATCCTGCGGTTTCCCGTATACAATAATTACATTAAACAATGCAGATTTCTGTATCTTCCTGTTTTTCACAAGAGGTTATGCTCACTCATATTGTTAGCTTATCACGCCAAATGTCCAAGATGCACAGGTGGTGTTAATTGAAGAGCGGAATGATTCATGCATTGGTCACTTTAGCATTGCAAGTTCTTGAGCATCTTGATTTTGCAATTCAGTAAAGTGAGATTATGCCTTATCCAGTTAAACGCTACTCCTTCCAAACCTCACGTACACTCAGTCATATCTGAGCAGAAGCCACATTATCAACGTGAAACAGCTTTGGGTGCTCCCCAGCTATATGCAGATGCCCACCAAACATGAGATTATTTTGCTTTCTCTGACTTGGCTCTTACTAGCAGTCAGCCTCATTCCTTCTCTTTTGTAGATGGTTGTGGATTCTGGGGGGCCTATGGCATAATGGTGGGCTTATGAGATTAAAAAGATCTTTTAGGGAAGTTTTCTTGATGTGCATTTAATATTTAATTACAACTCTCTTTTATACACGTGTGTCTGTGGATTTCAACATTTAAGTGCACAGATTAGCACATTGCCATAGCGGAGTGAACCTCCCTTCCGTCATGTCTTTAGGTATTTCTCCTTCCTGTGGGCAACTGGACAGTAATTTATCTGGGGAACGTCTGGTAAAAAGGACAATGGTGCTTCCCCAGCTTTCTGTGATGAAGGGCCAGGCCATTTGTTACCTTTATAGAAGTCTCCTGACATTTCCTAGTGATGTCTGTTTCTGGGATCATAGTGGCTTCCTCTTCCTCGGTTGGTCTTGTTGGTAGGTGTTGTCCAGTTGTTCTGCTTCAAAGCAACCCCAATGTACAGGACAAGGAAAGGCTTGCCAGTTCTGGACCACCCTCATTTCTTTCTGATGTTTGAACCCATCGTTGCCGGTCCCGTGGCCATGCATCCTGCAAACGGACTGGCTCTTTGTCACTGATCCTCCCCTTTAATCTGACCAAAAGTGTTCGTCATCTGGTCCTCTCTCTGACAAGGTTCTGCCTAGTTTTACTAGTCCTCCACTACCTGACAGTGTATCAATGATTAGCATAAGGTTTTCAGTGGTGTATTTCGTCATCCACAGTGTGTCCTTATTGGGGGCTCTTACAACTCTTGTTACAATCCATACACCAATTGTATCTTACATAGCCATACGTATATTGCCATCATTCTTTTCTAGACATTTACTTTCTATTGAGCCCTTGGGATCAGCTGCCCATTTTTTCCTCCTCCCCACTCGTGGTTCCTTGATAGATTATAGATTGTTATTATTTTCATATCTCACATCGACCATTGCCTCTTTTATCCTCAGCTTTCTGTTGCTCCTCTCCCTGCGAGGGGTGTGTGGTTATATGTCAATCATTGCTATCGGTTCCCCTTCCTCCCATCCTCTACCCCCCTTCCCCCTATCATTTTGGTATCTCTATTCCCATTCCTGTTCCTGGGTTCCATGTGTTGTGAGTTTTACCTCTTGCTAAAACCTATGCACTCTAGTACAGAGTGGGAAGCGGCACTGGGGTGATGATAGTGGGGGGTGAGGAGGCCTCAAGGGGTCAGAGGCAGATTGTGTGATTCATTGGTGTGATCAATGTCTCCTCAGGGGGTCCTCCACCCAGTGGGACACAGCATCTGGGAGGCTTGTGGCTTTCTCCTGAGACAGCATGGTGGCCAAGGGCCCGGGCATTGAGGGTGGGACTCTGGGCCTGGGGTGCCAGCACTTGCAGAAGCCACCCCCTCCCCCAGGCACCCACCTGGATATGGACGAGCACGTGAGACAGTTGGCTGTGAACTTTGATGGTGGCCTCAGCGTCTGAGAGCAGGTGGGGTCTGGCCTGAGTCAGCTCCCACAGCTTCAACCAGGAAGCCCTGCCCCCAGGCGGGGGTCAGCAGTTATCCCAGCATGCTCATTCCTCCCCCTCAGCTTCTGTCTGGTCAGCCCTTCAGCTTCCTGGCTGGGTTTAGAACTTGTCCTAAGCTCCCTGAGGGCCACCGTCCTGAGATCTTGCTCAGCGCTTCAGGCCGTTCTGCAAACTCTCCTCCCAGGAGCCCATTATCACTAGCAGTTTACCCCTTGCTCTAACAATGCTCCAGTAGGCCTGCTTGGGAAGTGTTGGGCTGTTGCCTGGTTCAGTCCCACTAACTGCTCCTCAGGAGAAAGAAGAGGTTCCCTACTCCTGGAAAGATTTACTGGCTTGCAAACCCTCTGGAGGATCCCCATGAGTCAGCAGGTGGGGTCATTCTAAAGCCCGGCACTCCGCAGGTAGCCACGTTGTGTGCCACCCAGGCATGCTGTGTGTTTGGAGGAGACTGCACACCCTTCAAAGGTAGAAGCTGCACCCCTCCATGGTTCTTGCATGCAGCAAATGCAGGGCCCCTGAGCCTCCGGGCCAGCCTCTGGGCTAGGATCATGGGCAAATCGTTATCTCGCCTAAGCTCCATCTGGGCTGGAAACGCAGTAGCTTCTACTGTGACCTGTTTCAGCCTGGGGCTGTGCAGGGCATCCTCAGCCCAGCTCAACTCTTCCCAGAACGCCCCTGCAGGTGCAGGGAGCCCCTGGCTTGGGAAAGTGACCCTGCTAAGTGGGCTTTGTGACCAGGCTCCCTGATCCACCGACCCAGCTTTGCCTCCTCCACAGGCCGCAGACAGCAGGGGCTGCCCGGGGTTTCCTGAACTCGGGCCCTCTCCAGAGACAGTGTGGGCAGGACCTGGAGGGTGTGGAAGTGAGTCGTGCCGGGAAAGTGGATGGAGGAACGGAGGGTAGGGTAGATGCTGGGTGGGCTGAGGGGGCAGGAGATGCCCTGCAGAGTTCTAGAACCAGGGCTGAGGTATGTGGGAGCTGTTGGGGCCAGCTGGCCCTTTCCTGAGTTTTAGGAGCTGCCTGAACCCCATCCACATTGACCCTCTCCAGCCCCACATTTGGCAGATGCTGGAAGAGAAGTTCAAGGTCTTCCGGGAGAAAAGGCAGAGTGTGGGGCTGCCAGGGTGCAGGCCCTGAGGGAGCTGGCAGGTGCCCTGGAACTCGCCTCCCCCAGCTCCATGGCCCAGAGTCAAGTCCACAGGAGCTGCTTTGAGGCCACATGGGGGAGGCTGGACAAGGCAATGAAAGCCCGCACAGAGGTGGGTGCCCAGAGGGACAGGCCAGCGACAGCCAAGGGGCTCGGGACACAGGGGCCTACCCCAAATGTGTGTGCGTGTGTGTGCATGTGTGTGTGTGCTCATGTGTAGGGGTGGGCATGTGGGTGTGTGCATGCATACTTCTGTGTGTATTCTCATGTGCGCATGTGTGTATGAAGGGGCATGGCTGACTCCAGCTTCCAGCATCAATCAACCTTCCCTGTCCAACCACGCTCCTTCTTGCCCCCAGTTTGGAGTCCTTCAGCGCAGGTCACTCCTTGTGGCAGAAGCACGAAGTGGGCTCTCCCAATGCTCCCTGAGCACGGACCGCAGTTTCCTTGGCAGCACAGGCCCTGCTGGTCTTCTTGCTGACCGCCACTCTTAGAGCTCCCTGCCTCCCCTCCTCACACCCTCCTTTCTCGGGATCTGGTGTCTCAGTGCACTGAGCACCTAACAGGTCCTGCAACCGAAATCCTGGTGCTGGGTGGCCCCGGGGCCAGTCCTCTCCTCACTGACTATTGGAGGTGCTACAGGCAGACCCCCTGACAGGCAGCCCACTCGCTCCCTGAGCCGCCGTCCTCATGTGCTCAGGGCTCCCCATCTTTTTTCCTTCCTCCCAACATGCGTGTCAAGACCCTTTCCTCCCTCGGGCCCTGCCTGTGGGCCCCGGGCCTCATCAGGAACCTGCTGTGATCAGAGGAAACCATCTTCTAACCACCAAAGGGCCAGAAGGTGCGAATGTACAGCGATGATAATAGGTAAAGGTCACAGTAAAGTCACAGAGGACAGGAAAGACAGGGGCGAGAGAATACAATACAGAGTCAGACATGTTTTATTAGGCATGCTCACTTCAGCTCCTCTTGATGGACCACGTGGAACTGGGAGAAGTGGAACCTTTGCTATCTTGGGACGTGTATAGGGAGCCTGGAGACACACCTCTTCAGTAGTGGCATGGTTAACAAGGTGGGCGGTATCTATCGTAAGGCCCCTGTACTTGAGCTCACCAAGGTGAGGAAAGCTAATACCTGCATTGGGGGAAGCTAAAGGGGGGCTGGGTGTCACGGTGGGAAGAGAGGGCAAAAGGATCATATCTGCTTCTACACAGAGATACAATCAGCCATGTGCTCACATTAAGGCAGCCTAGCTGTTAACGGAGAATCCGTAGGAATGATTTTTAAAGCAGGATAATGTACTTGGACTTTACCTCTAACTTACCAAAGTAGAGGCTTTCCTACCGTGGAATACCAGCTTTCCAGATTCTCCCTGTTATAAGTTAGGGAATAGAGTCTTCGTCCTATTTCCCTCCGTGTTAACGCCCCACAAATCCCCAAGCCACAGTCTTTGCTCAAAAGGAGGTGGCCCTGTTCTCAGGGAGAAAGTTGCTGGCCTTCCTTCCCGCTGTGCCCTCGATTTCCACCAGGCGGCGCTAGAGCTGTGGGGCCACATGCAGATGGTGGTCCTGGTGGAGGGTGCTGTCCTTGGCCACAACCTGGCGTCTGTGGAGGTCCTGCAGCGCCAGCACCGCCTCCTGCAGGGGAGGGCCCAAGTCCCTCCCCCCCCCCCGCAAGAAATCCTCTTTGTAGGCAATGGATGGATGAAGAGCCCTCACCCCCAGCTGACCCCAGGCAGGACTGCAGCCTGCCCCTACCCCCTCTGGGATGGGGGGTGACGGGCCTGGGCTTGACCTAGGCTGGGGTACAGCCAGGATGGGCTGCAGAGTCCTGGGTGGAGGAGCATTCAGCCTGCTCTCTGCCAGCTGCAGAGAGAGCTGGTGGCTGTGGACGAGGTGGTGGTTCCGATGGGGATGGAGGCCATCCAGGTACACCCTGTGGTCCAGGAGAGCCTGGCCGGGCAGCTGGCTGAGGTGCAGGAGGCCTGGGCCACCTGGCCATGAAGGCCTGGGAGCAGGGCCAACAGCTGGAGTGGGTAGCCCATGGCCATGCCTTCCTCAGGCACTGCCAGGAACTGCTGAATGTGCCACCCCAACTGGATGGGGGCTCGCTCTGTTCCATGTGGGTGGGGGCACCCAGCTCTTCCCTGCCTCCTCCCTGTTCTGCCCTCTTGCCCTAAGACCTGTTCCCATGCCCTGTCCCCCACCGAGCACTCGGGCTCAAGAGAAGCAGGCGCTAGTCTACATCCTCAGAAGGGCCAGCTGGGGCCAAGGAGACACTGGGGCAGGAGCTCTGCCTGAGAGCCCAGGCAGAGCAGCCGGTGGGGTAGCAGCTGCTGGACACCAGCCACGTCATGGCCCCAGAGATGTGTGCGCTGAGGGCTAGGGCCAGGGTGATGCGTGGCCAGAGCTCCCTTTCCTGCTTCTCCCTGCTCCATGGTAACCCATCCCTGCCCCACCCAGGCAACACCCTGCGCCCCTCCCAAAAGACCTCTGCTCCCCAGGTCACAGTGTCTCCGGGAGCTGGACAGGCAGCTGCAGGAGCTCCAGACGGCCTGGGCCCCTCACCAGGAGCACTGCCAGGTGAGCCAGGACCAGGAGGAGCTGCGGGAAATGCTGGGTCAGGCCGAGGTCTGGCTGGCCTCCTGAGAGGACCTCCTGGTAAACCCTGACTGTGGGGTGAGCAGGGATCCGCCCCTTAGAGGGCCACATGCCTGGCACCAGGACTTGGAAAGGCAGCTAGCGGCCCAGGAGAGAAGCTCACCCAGCTCCAAATGTAGGTGAGGGTGTGGAGGGCGGGACTGAGGAGGGGTCGAGGGGCCTCCACCTGTGGTGTGGTCTCCAGAGCATTGATCTGCCCTGAGGGGCACCCCTTCGGGGAACAGCCGCAGGGTCCTGTCCTCCATTGGCAGTCTGGCTCTGTGGGGACCGTCACACCTTCTTCTGCCCAACTGCTCCCTCCCCTCCTCCTCCTGGTTTCCCCCTCCGAGAGCTGCCCCCAGAGCAAGCCCTGTGGGACACAGAGGGTCACTATGGGTGGAAACCAATCAATAATCTCATGGGTGCAGAGCACACTCTGAAGAACACAGGGGCGGTGACCCTAGCTACAGAGAATCTGAATGGAGCGAGGGTTTATAATCCTTGTGTAGGCTGGGGGTGGGGCTGATAGCGGGGTGGGGGGGATTGATACCACAGGATCCTGTGGGACTGAAAGTGAGGACCTGACGGTGGACGGGCAGAGGGAGTGCCCCATCCTCTGAGGTAGGAAGGTGGTCAGCTAGGGTGAGCATGGAGGAAGATGAGCAGGGGCTGCTGCAGTCACGCAAATGTCACGTAAGAATCTCACTTTAGTATAAAATGTTTGTCTCCATTGCAAAGCCACCTCTAGCAACTAGGATCCCCTCTCTCCATCTGGAGTTGACGAGTGAAGAAAATCAAAAACTGAAGCAAAGCAGTCCACAGGACTAACGGACCACCAACACCACAGCCCTCCATCCTTGTCCTGGAGACCAGGAGAGTTAGATGGTGCCCAGCCACCGCCTCAAACTGCTCTGGTTGAGTTCAAACTGGCGACTTGTGCACAGCTTGAAAGCCAATGGAAGTTGACTTCATGAAGAGAGGGCATTACAAGTTTGACAGGGACTGCTGGAACCCCGAGACCAGGGCCCTTCAAATCCAAAACAGAGCCCAGCTCCGGGAATCACCCCTGCCCAAGCAACAGTCGAGCTGATAAAGTGAACGCATGGCACCTGTGAGGCAAGTGCTTCCCAGAGCAAACGGGAGCATTTGCCCTCAAAGTGAAGGAGGGAGGGAGGTGCCAGGGAGGAGGCAAGAAGAGTACTGTGTTATATTATGAGGGCTGCAAACAAAATGTGTATAAATTGTTAAATTGCTCTGTATGTTTCAACTTAAAACAAAAACCCTCTATATTAAAATTCATATATATATGTGCATTATATGTGTGTATATATATATTAGTCAAACCCAAGGTCAGAAAAAGGCATGCCCCGGGCTGCTGCTCCTGGCAAGGTCAGTGGTCTGAAACCCATCAGAAAGACGCGGCTCGGCTGTCTGCTCCCGTAGTGACAGCCTCAGAGAGCTGCAGGGGCCGTCGTGTGCTGTCCTACAGGGCCTCAATGATAGAAATCGACTCGATGGCAATGAATTGAGTGCTTTGAAGGTCAGAAACTGTAGACAGTGATCTACAAATGTCCTTCTCTTCTGTAAGGTGCCTGTAACACAATCAAAGGAAAACAATCGGTCTGCTCTCCACATCTTCAATGGGACCATTTCCAGGGAGCCTGGCCACACACTGCCAGGCTGTGCCTTCTCAGATCCACTGGCACTGCTAGGAAGGTTGTGGGCCCTGCAGGAGTGGGGGAACTCTCCAGCCTGCTCCACAGCAATAGAGGCACTAGGCCAAGACAGGAAGAGCCCCGGCGGGGGGAGATTGGGGAGGTTGAGGCAGTCACTGTGCCCTACTTCTGACACTCTTCATGTGGCTACTATGGTCACCCTTGACCTCAGGGAAGGCCAAGCGTCACCAGGGCAGAAAACACTTCCTTTTTATGGTGAGGGCCATATGGGGTCTCATCTCCACTGCTAATTAGCTGTGGTCTCTAGCAAGTAACCCAGCCTCTCGGTGCACCCAGTTTCCCCAGTGCTATCTGGAGTCCCCAGAAGGGCCAGGTACAGCCAGGCTGCTTGCAGCAGGGCCAGAACCAGCAGCTGCCCTCACCGTGCCCTGAAGCCAGAATCCCAGGACTCAAAGGCTGAGCTTTGCTGAAGGTCGTCCGACATGGCCTCTCAGCTTAAGTAAGGGGTCCCAAGCTACAGGCTGCACAAGTTGCTCCATGGAACACGTGGCCCGTGGCCCCAATGTGGCACACAGTAAGCCAGTTCACCTCTCAGGGGTTTGGCAAAGCGCAGCACAGCAAGGGTCTCCCTGGAAGCCCCTCCACCCCATGCCCAGCACCTCCCCCAAACTCACCCCTACTCCAGGCTGCTGGTACTCACTGTAGGTCCTGTCACCACTGCTGGGCCCTGGGGGAAGTGCTGGGCCGCCACTCCAGCAGGCTCTCCGCTAGTGGCGCAGGCAGTCCCCTGGTTGCCACCCATCTTGACTTGGTGCAGAAACATTGCAAACTTGGTTAAGAGGAGCTGAGAAGAGAGGAGAGGGGTCACAGGGGGCCCTGGCTGTGGGCTGTGAGACACCTCAGTGAGTGACTGGGCAGGGCAGGACTGGACAGCCACAGAACTTGTCCCTCTACGCAGAGAGGGGAATAGGAAGCCACAGCTGTCCTCAGTCCAGACTGATGTTCCCCATCAGCCCCTTGTGTATGCAGCCCCCCCTCCACCACCCGTCTTCATTCGGCTCCAGGGCACCTTCCTTGCCCCTAGCCCCTTCCTCACTAGGGTGTGCTCCTAGTCCTCTCTCCTCTGGTCACCTGCTGCTGGCTGCTCAGCCAGCTCTGCAAGTCTTCCGCTTCCCTCAGGAAGCACTGCAGTGCCAGCATCCTCTTCAAATCCTGGCCCCTGTGGTGACAGCCTGAGTCCCCCAACAGTTAGTGTGCATGTGTCCACACTCTGCAGGACAAGGGACCCAATCAAAGGGGCTGCCTGAAGGACAAGGTTCTTCATGGTCTTTGCCCAGGCTGCTCCTCTGGATTCAAGAAGCAAACCCAGGGCAGGGGGAGTTGGGGCTGGCGAGGGTGTGGCTGTGGGGAAGGGCAGGTGACTGGAGCCAGGGAGCCGAGCCCCTGCCCTGCAGGCTCTCCTCAAAGGTTTGTGGGAAGAGGAAACAGTGAAGGCCTCATCTTTTCCTGACACATGTCTACAGGCCTCCGACACGGTTCTCTTAAAGGCAGTGGTAGCATCTAGGGGAATAAGCAACCCCAGCCAGTTTTCTGGTACCCACGGATGCAGTGACCCTCACTGTTGGGCTGCCAACTCCCGCAGTGTCTGCAGCTGCTTCCAGAGCCTCCACTGCATCACACCCAGCTGCTCTGAGACCTCAGTTACAAGGATCTACATATAACTTCCTCCCTGGGGGATGGACAACAGAAAAGTGGGTGGAGGGAGACAAAATATGTAAGATCTGACAAATTATCAAGGGTTCATGAGTGAGGGGGGAACAGGGAGGGCGGAGAAAAATGAGGACATGATGCCAGGGCCATAAATGGAGAGCAAATGTTTTGAGAATGATGAGGGTAATGAATGTATGGATGTGCTTTACACAACAGATGTATGTATGGATTGTGATTAAGAGTTGTATGTGCCCCTAATAAAATGATTTAAAAAAATTAAATCATTTAAATTTCTTTGGACAATGCCATTTGTATTTCAAAGCAACATTCACGAAAGCTATTTTTTCACCTTCACTATCTTCTATTTAGTTTTAGATAGAGCAAAAGCAATTCTTATGCCTTTGTATGAGATGTAACGCAAGTAGACATAAATTTATGCATAATTAAAAATTTGAATGAACAAAATATTTTGTTAAAGAATTTGAACTTTTGTGAAAATCATAGAAAGCATATAGCATTTTATTGAAGGGTTGGGAATTGTTTCCTCTATTTTATTCTAGTATTTGTTCTGAGGTTCTTACGGTATATTCTGATTGTTGTCATGTAAGAGAATGTACATTCCATATAAGAGAAAACTTTCCTTATAATATTTTCCTATCCATTGCTTCCTGCTGAATCTCTCATTTGTTCTTTTATCATTTTTCCTATAAGAAACCCAGGCTGCTTAATTTTATTCTTATTAATCATTTATATAAGTTAGGAAAATATTTATTATATATACATTTTTATTAAAAATATTTTACTGGAGACTCTTACAACTTTTGTTGCAATCCATATTGATTGCATCAGGCATTTTGTACATATGTTGCCTTCATTCATTTATAGACATTTCTTTCCTTTTTTTTTAAACCATTTTATTGGGGCTCATACAACTCATCACAATCCATACATACACCAATTGTGTAAAGCACACTTATACATTCGTTGCCTTCATCATTCTCAAAATTTGCTTTCCGCTTGGGTTCCTGGAATCAGCTTATTTCCCCTTTCCCCTCTCCCCCTCTCACCCTGCTCCTCTTCCCTCATGAAACCTTAATAATTTATACATTAATATTTTCTCTTATCTTACACTGTGCGGCATCTCCCTTCACCCAATTTTCTGTTGCCCATCTCCCAGGGGGGATGTTAAATGTAGATCCTTGTGATCGGTTTCCCATTTCAACACCCACTTCCCTCCCAGTATCGCCACTCTCACCGCTAGTCCTGGGGGGTTCATCTGTCCTGGATTCCCTGTGTTTCCAGTTCCCGTCTGTACCGCTGTGTATCATCTAGTCTAACCAGGTTTGCAAGGTAGAATTGGGATCATGAGAGGTGGGGGAAGGAAGCGTTTAATAACTGGAGGAAGGTTGTGAGTTTCATTATTGCTACACTGAACCCTGAGTGACTCATCTCCTTCCCACTACCCCTCCGCAAGGGGTGTCCAGTTATCTACAGGTGGGCATTGGTCCCCCATCATGCACTCCCCTCATTCACGATGATATAAGCCCCCCTCCCACTTTTGTTACTTGAAAACTGGTCCCCTCAGCCCTTCATGATCACACATGTTGGTGTGATGCTTCCATGTGGGCTTTGTTGTTCTGGGCCTGCTTGTTTACTTTCAAGCCTCTAAGACCCGGAAGGCTATATTGCTTGATAGCCGGCCACCATCAGCCTTCTTCACCACACTTACTTATGCACACATTCATCTTCAGCGTTTATGTGGGGAAGGTGATCACACAATGATGGTTTTTGTTCTTTGGTGTCTACTACCTGATCCCTTCAACACCTCGTGTTCACTTAGGCTTGTGTGCTTCTTCTCTGTGGGCTTTGTTGCTTCCGAGCTACATTTCTGCCTGTTTGCCTTCAAGCCTTTAAGACCCCCAGAGTTTCATTATATTGTGCAGAGAGTGGCTATGAGCCAAACCCACTCGACTACACCCAACAACAATAACAACAGGACTTGTGCTTCTAACAATATGCTGAAGAAGACCTTAAGAGAATCTCCCCTTCGTTTAGAGCAGCGGCTCTCGACCTGTGGGTCGTGTCTACTTAGGGGGTCAACCAGCCCTTTCATGGGGTGGCCTGAATTATAGCAGTAGCAAAACTATAGCTATGATGTAGCAACAAAAATAATTTTATGGTTGGTTGGTCACGACTACATGAGGAACTGGATGAAAGGGTCGTGAGTAAGGATGTTGAAAACCACTGTCCAAGAGGAAGACTCAATTCTTGATACAGTTGAAGGGCAACAAAATAGACTCAGCCCCAATATAGATGGGATAGCACAGTGGCTGCAACAATAAACACAAGCCAAAGAAACACTGCAAGGATGGCACAAGACGGGACAGTGTTTCATTATATTGACATAGAGTTGCTATGAGTCAAAACCCACAAGAAAAAAAAAACACGACTTGTTTTTCTAAGAGAATCTTAAGAGAATCTCCTATTAGTTTAGCGCAGCGGGCCTCAAACTGAGGGTCGTGACTCCTTTTGGGGGATGAATGACCCTTTCACGGCAGTGGACCGTTCATTAAAGTGGAAAAATTAGAGTTATGATGTAGCAATGAAAATAATTTCATGATTTGGCAGTCACCACTACATGAGGAATAGTATGAAATAGTCGTGGCATTAGGAAGGTTGAGAACCACTTCCCTAGAGGAAGACAGAATTCTTGGTAGAGTAGAAGGGCAGCAAAGGAGAGGCAGCCCCTACAAGATTGATTAGCCCAGTGGCTGCAACAATGAGCACAGGCAAATGAACAACTCTGAGCATGGCATTGGACTGGGCAGCATTTCATTATATTGTGCATAGAGTTGCTTAGAGTCAAAACCCACTCGACGGAACTTAACGACAATAAATACAGGACGTGTACTTCTAACAATATGCTGAACTAGATCTTAAGAGAAACTGCTCTAAATTTTGAGCAGTGGTTCTTAAATTGTGGTTCGCGACCCCTATGGGGTTTCAGACAAGCCTCTCACAGGTGTTGCCCAATTCATAACAGTAGTGAAATCACAGTAATGGAGTAACAATGAAAAAAATTACTGTTGGAAGATCACCACGACATTAAGAATTGTATAAAGGAGCCATGCCATTAAGAAGGTTCAGAAACACTGCCCGAGAGGAATACACAAAACGTGGTACTGCTGAAGGGCAGCAAGTGAGAGGCAGACCCTACAAGATGGAATAGCTCAGTGGCTGCAACAATGAGTGCCATCAACGAACCACTGTGAGGACGGCACAGGACGGGGCAGCGTTTCATTATATTGTGCGTAGAGTTGCTGAGAGTCAAAACCCACTCGACGGCAACTAACAGCAACACAAAAAGAACTTGAACTTCTAACAATATGCTGACGTAGATCTTAAGAGAAACGCCTCTTAGTTTAGTGCAGGCTTCTCAGCCTATGAATCACGAACCCTTTTGGGGAGTGAGTGGGTTGAATGACCCTTTCACAAGGGCTGCCTGATTCATAAGATTAGCAAAATTACAGTTATGAAATATCAGCGAAAATTTTGTATGACTGGGGGTCCACCACTATTTTGGGAACTGCATGAAAGGGTCGTGGATTTAGGAATATTGGGAACCACTGTCTGAGAGGAAGACACAAATGTTGGTAGAGTAGAAGGGCAGCAAAGGAGAGGCAGCCCCTCCAAGTTGGAATAGCTCAGTGGCTGCAACAACCAGCGCAAGCAAAGAACCACTGTGAGGAATGCACAGGATAGGGGAGCGTTTCGTTATATTTTGCATGGAGTTGCTATGAGCCAAAACCCACATTGAAGGCACCTAAATACAATAACAACAGGACTTTTGCTTCTAACAATGTGCTGAAATATATCTTAAGAGACATTCTTCATAGTTTGGAGCAGAGATTCTCAACCTGTGGGTCATGACTCCATTAGGGTGATGAACTACCCGTGCACAGGGGTGGCCCAATTCATAGCAGTAGCTACATTACAGTTATGAAGTAGCAATGATGATAAATTTATGGCTGGTATTGTACCCACTACATGAGGAGTGGTATAAAAGGCCTGTGGCATTAGAGGAAGTTTGAGAGCCACTGTCCTCGAGCAAGACAGAAATCTTGGCTGAGCAGAAAGGCAGCAAATGAGAGGCAGATCACCAGATGATAGATTAGCGCAGTGGCTGCAACAATGAGTGCAGACAAGAAACCACTGTGAGGATGGCACAGGACGGGGCAGCGTTTCATTATCTTGTGCGTAGAGTTGCTGAGAATCGAAACCCACTGGGCAACACCTAACAACAATCACTGTAGGACTCATGCTTTTCCCAATATGGTGCTGTAGATCCTAAGAGAAACTCCTCTTAGTTTAGAGCAGTGGTTCTCAATCTGTGGGTCGCGAGCCCTTTGGAGGGGTCAAATGACCCTTTCACAGTGGAGGCCTGATTCATAACTGTAGCAAAACTAAAGTTACAAAGTAGCAATGAAAATAATTTTATGATTGGGGGTTCATCACTACATGAGGAAATGAATGAAAGGGCAGTAGAGGGGCAGCGAAAGAGAGGCAGCCCCACAAAAGTTGGATTAGCCCTTGGCTGCAACAATGACAACAAGCAAAATAACCACTTTGAGGGTGGCATGAGACGGGGTCACGTTTCATTATATTGTGTATAGAGTTGCTATAAGCCAGCACACACTCAAAGGCACCAAACAATAACAACAGGACTGTGCGTCTATGAATATGCTGAAGTAAACCTTAAGAGAAACTCCCCTTAGTTTAGACCAGTGGTTCTCAAACTGTGTCACAGTGCCTTTAGAAGACTAATGAACCTTTCACATGGGTGGCCTGATCCATAACAGAAGCGAAATTACAGTTATGCTGTAGCAATGAAAATATTTTAAGGTTGGGGAGTCACCACTACATGAGGACTGGTATGAAATAGTAGTGGCATTCAGAAAGTTGAGAACCACTATTCTTGAGGAAGACACAAATCATGGTACGGAAGGGCAGGAAAAGAGAGGTAGTACCTAACAAGATGGATTACCACAGTGGCCGCAACAATGAGCCCAAACAGAAGAACCACCGTGAGGATGCACAGGGCAGGACAACGTTTCATTACATTGTGCATAGGGTTGGTATGAGCCAAAACCCACTCGAAGGCAGCCAAAAACAAGAACAGGATTTGTGCTTCTAACAATATGCTGAAACATCCCTTAAAAAGAAACTCCTCTTAGTGTAGAAGAGCAGTTCTCAAAATGTGGGTCGTGATGCCTTTTGGGGGTTGGGGTGGAGAAGGACTATATCACATGGTGGCCTGATTCATAACAGTAGCATAATTTTAGTTATAAAGTAACAAGGAAAGTAATTTTATGATTGGGGGGGAGGTCACCAATATATGAGGAATGGTTGAAAGAGTCGTGCATTAGGAAGTTTGAGAACCACTGCCCTAGAGGAAGACACAAATCTGGGTTCAGTAGAAGGTCAGCAAATGAGAGGCAGTCCCCCAAAAGATGGATTAGCACAGAGACTGCAACAATGAGTGAAAACAAAAGAAAAGTGTGAGGGTGTTAGAGGATGGAACAGTGTTTCATGATACTGTGCATAGAGTTGTTATGAGCCAACTTTGAGCCAAACCCACTCGACAGCCCCTAACAACAATAAGAACAGGACTCGTGCGTGTAATAATATACTGAGCTATACCACAGGAGAAACTCCTCTTAATTTAGAACAGCGGTTCTCAACCTGTGATTTGTGACCACTTTGGTTGGTTGAACAACCCTTTCACAGGGTGACTAGATTCATAAGACTTGCAAAATTACAGTTATGGAATAACAGGAGAAAAAAACCTTTATGCTTTGGGGACCACCACTACACATTGGGAAGTGTATGGAAAGATCGTAGAAATAGGAAGGGTGAGAAACACTGTCCTAGAGGAAGACGCAAGTACAGTAGAAGGGCAGCAGAAGAGAGGAAGTCCCTACAAGACGGATTTGCACGGTGGCTGCAACAATGAGCGCAAGCAAAGAACCACCGTGAGGATGATGCAAGACTGGGCAGGCCTTTATTATATTGTGCACAGGGTTGCTATGAGCCCAAACCCTCTCCACGGCCCGAACAACAATAACAGGAGGAATCATACATATAACAGTATGCTCAACTAAACCTTGAGAGAAACTGCTCTTAGTTTAGAGCAGCCGTTCTCAACTTGTGAGTGGTAAATCCTTTGGGGGTGTTTGAATGACCATCCCATAGGCGTGGCCAGATACGTAACAGTAGCAAAATTACAGTTATGAAGTAGCAACAGTATAATTTTTTGGTTGGGGGGTCATTACTAGACGAGGCACTGTATGAAAGGGTCGTGGCATTAGGATTGCTGAAAACCACAGTCCTACAGGAAGACACAAGTCTTGATACAGTTGAAGGGCCGCAATATAGAGTCAGCCCCCAAATAGATGGAATAGCATAGTGGCTGCAGCAATGAGCTCAAGCTAAGGGAACACTGTGAGGATGGCACAAGAAGGGGCAGCGTTACATTATATGGAGCACAGAGTTGCTATGAGTCAAAACCCACTCGACTGCACCTGACAACAAAACAACAGGACTTGTGTTTCTTATAATGTGCTGAAGTAGACCTTAAGAGAAACTCCTATTAGTTTAGTGCAGCGGTTCTCAACTTTTGGGTCACGAGCCCTGTTGGGGGATGAATGAACCTTTCATAGTGGTCGCCCAGTCATAACAGTAGAAAAATTAGAGTTACAAAGTTGCAATGAAAATAATTTTATGATTTGGCAGTCAGCACTATATGAGGAACGGTATGAAAATGTTGTGGCATTAGGAAGGTTGAGAACCACTGCCCTAAAGGAAGACACAAATCTTGGTAGAGTAGAAGGGCAACAAAAAATAGCCAGCCCCCCCAAATATGGCTCCAACAATGAGCACTAGCAAACAACCACTGACAGGATGGCACAGGTCTGGGAAGCATTTCATGATATTGTGCATAGAGATGCGATGAACCAAAACCCCCTCCGCGGAACTTAACAACAATAACAACAGGGCTTGTGTGTTTAATAATATGCTGAAGTAAATCTTAAGAGCAACTCTTCTTAGTTTACAGCAGGGTTCTCAACATTGGGTCGTGAACACTTTCAGGTGGGGGGTGTTTCGAAACACCCCTCCACAGTGATGGCCTGATTCATAACAGTAGCAAAAGTACAGTTATGAAATATCAATGAATATAATTTCATGATTGGGTTCCACCACTACATTGGGAACTGTATGAAAGGGCCGCAGAATTAGGATGTATGAGAAATTTGTCCTAGAGGAAGACACGAATGTTGGTAAAGCAGAAGGGCTGCAAAAGTCAGGCAGCCCCTACAAGATGGAATAGATGCAGCAGTGAGCGCAAGCAAAGGACCACAGTGAGGATAGCACGAGATGGGGCCGAGTTTCACTATATTGTGCATACAGTTGCTATGAGCCAGCACACACTCAAAGGCACCAAACAATAATAAAAAGTACTTGTGCTTCTAAGAATATTCTGAAGTAGACTTTAAGAGAAATTCCTATTCGCTTAGACCATTGGTTCTCAAACTGTGTGTTGAGATACCTTTGAGGAGACTAACAAACCTTTCACATGGGTGGCCTGATCCATAACAGAAGCAAAATTACAATTATGATGTAGCAATGCAAATATTTTATGGTTGGATGTCACCACTACACGAGGAATGGTGTGAAGTGGTTGTGGCATTTGGAAAGTTGAGAACCACTGCTCTAGAGGAAGACACATATCTTGGTACAGAAGGGCAGGAAAAGAGAGGCAGTGCCCAACAAGATGGATTAGCACAGTGGCTGCAAAAATGAGTGTGAGCAAAAGAACCACTGTATGGAAGGCACAGGACGGGAAAGCATTTCATTACATGGTGCATAGAGTTGGTATGAGCCTAAACCCATTCGAAGGCACCAAACAACAGGATTTGTGCCTCTAACAATATGCTGAAGAAGACTTTAAAAGAAACTCTTAGTGTACAGTAACAGTTCTCTAACTGTGGGCCACGACGTCTTAGGAGGGAACAATGAGCATTTCACATGGGTGACCTGATTCATAACAATAGCAAATTTATAGTTATGGAGTAACAAGGAAAATCATTTTATGATTGGGGGGGGTCACTAGTACATGAGGAATGGTGTGAAAGAGTCATGACATTAGGAAGGTTGAGAACCACTGCACTAGAGGGAGACATAGATCTGGGTACAGTAGAAGGGCAGCAAAAAGAGGCAGCCCACAGCACGATGGAATACAACAGTGACTGCAACAATCCGCGCAAGCAAAAGAACCACTGGGAGGATTGCGCAGGACAGGACACCTTTCCATCATATTGTGCTTAGAGTTGATAGGCGTCGAAAGCTACACAACAGAATCTAACAATAACTATAGGATTTGTGCTTCTGACAATAGGATGAAGTAGATATTAAGAGAAACTCCTCTTACTTTAGACCAGCGGTTTTTAACCTGTGGTTCGCGACCACTTTTCGCGATCGAATGACCCTTTCACAGGTGTGAAATGATTCATAACTGTAGGAAAATTACAGTTATGAAGTAACAATAATGTTATGATGGGGGTCACCACTACATGAGGAACTGTATGAAAGGGTCATGGCATTAGGAAATTTGACAACCAGTGCCCTAGAGGAAGACACAAGTCTTGGTACAGTAGAAAGGCCACAAAAAAGAGGCAGCTACCCAAAAGTTGGATTAGCACAGTGGCTGCAACAATGCGCACAAGCAAAAGAACCACTGTGAGGATCGCATAGGATGGGAAAGCGTTTCATTATATTGTACATAGAGTTACTATGAGCCAAAACCCACTCGATGGTACCTAACACCAATAACAACAGAACTTGTACATCTACCAGTATGCTGAATTCTATCTTAAGAGAATCTCCTCTTAGTTTAGAGCAGGGGATCTTCACCTGTGTGTCGCAACCCCTTTGTGGATATGGAATGAAAATTTCACAGGGGTGTCGTGACTCATAACAGTAACAAAATTACAGTTATGAAGCTGCAATGAAATCATTTTATGGTTGGGGGGGGTCACCACTAAATGAGAATCGGTATGAAGATATCATGGCATTAGGAAAGTTGAGAACCACTGCTCTAGAGGAAGTTCCAAATCTTGGTATTAAAGGGCAGGAAAAGAGAGGCGGTCCCCAACAAGATTCATTAGCACAGTGGCTGCAACAATGAGCGCAAGCAGAGAACCACTGTGAGGATGTCACAGGACAGGGCGGCGTTTCATTATATTGTGCGTAGAGTTGCTATGAGACATACCCACTCGACAGCACCTAACAACAACAACCAATGGACTTGAGCTTCTAACAGTGTGGTGAAAAAGACCTGAAGAGAAACTCCTCTCAATTTAGAGCAGCGGTTCTCACCATGTGTGTCATGACCCCTTTGGGGCTTAGACGAACCCTTTACAGGGTTGCCTTATTCATAACTTGTAACAAAACGAGAGTTACGAAGTAGCAAAGAATATAATTTTATGATTCGGGGTCTACCACTACAAAGGGAACTGTATGAAAGTGTCGTGGATTTAGGAAAGTTGAGAAGCACTGTCCTAGAGGAAGGCACAGATATTGTTAGAGTAGAAGGGCAGCAAAGGAGAGGCAACCCCTACAATTTGGAATAGCTCAGTGGCTGCAACAATGAGCGCAAGCAAAGAACCACTGTGAGGAATTCACAGGACGGGGCAGTGTTTCAGTACATTGTACATAGAGTTGCTGTGAGCCAAAATCCACTCGACGGCACCTAACAACAACAACAACAACAGGACTTGGGTGTCTAACAATATACTGAACTACATCTTAAAGAAACACCTCTTAGTTTAGAGCAGTGGTTCTCAACCTGTGGATCGGGCCCTCTTTGGGGGTTGAGATACCCATTCACAGGGGTCGATCTCTTCTTCATAGTAGCAAAATTACAGTTATGAAGTAGCAACGAAAATATTTTTAGGAATGGATGTTCACCACAACATCAGGAACTTCATTATAGTGCTAAGGCATTAGGAAGGTTGAGAACCACTGGTTTAGAGCATAGGAAATCTGATGCAATACTGCATATTTTAACACACATGAAGTTGGAAAATAAAGGAAATTGGGAGAGGACAGTAGTATTAAATTCCTATGAGTCAGAATTGCTCTATATCATAGAGTAGCTAAGACAATGAGAAGAAATGACAAAGTCAAAGAGCTGAAGAGAAAATTCCATAGGACACGTGGCAACAGCTTTATGCTCTTGTTAGACCCTCGGGGCCTCCTTATCTTTTGTTGGCTTTCTTAAGCCCATCCCCACCAGTATGAATAGTCTTCATTAAACTCTCTTTAATTAAACCTTCTGCATGGTTTGTTTCCTGCTGGAACCCTCAGAGATATCATTTAATTTTCTGGATTGCAATTCATCTCTAGCATACAGAAATCTTTCAAGAGTTTGTTTTATGTTTTGTTTTCATCCACAATAGCATTTCCTTCCAGATTTGTTTGTCCTTGAAACATGATCAGTAGTTCTTTCCTCTCCAATGAAACCCAAGTGATACGCTGCCTGACTGCCTAGGAAGTTCATGTGTAGCCTACATGGAGATCCCAACAATTCCCTAGACAAGTGTTTCTCAAACTTCTGAATGCCATGATTCTTTCATACAGTTCCTCAGGTTGTGTTTACCTCGATCATAAAAATTATTTCATCGCTAATTCATCACTGTAGTTTTGCTACTGCGATGAACCAGGCAACCCCTGTGAAAGTGACATTGGACCCCCAAAGGTGTCGTGACCCACTGGTTGAGATCCACTACCTTAGACCAACATATGGCCCGAGGGCTGTATAGGGCCCCCCAAATAATCAATTGCTGCCAGCATCACACATCTCACCAACGAGAAGCATTTGTAGCCATCACCTTAGGGGTGAGTTCATTAAATATTTGACCTCTATGGCCCCATGAATGATGTTATAAATCACAACATGGTCCTTGGCAGAAAAACAGGTTTCCAGCTCCTGCTCCAGACCAAAGGTTCCCAAACGTATTCTGCCTACTGCCCTCTTTTCAGAAAAAGAAATTACTCAGGACGCCCCAGCAATGAAAGAATTTTGTACTATAGCCCACCATCCAGGATAAAATGTAGATATCTGATTTGTAGATCTCTGGATTTTTCTGTGCCCAGTAGGTGGGTGGTGTTGCCCACTTTGGGAAACGAGACTCTAGGAAAATCAGGTGTGTTTTCACTCTCTCTGCAAGAATTTCAGTTGAGGAGCAAGATCTGTCTTGAAAGAAGTGTATTCAGGTTGCTCCTTAGAGGCAAGGATGGCTAGACTTCATCTCACATCCTTGGGCATCAGGAGCTATGAGGAGCAACATCATGGAAAAGGGCATCATGCTTGGTAAAGGGGCGCCCAAAAGGGGAGGACCCTCACCAAGATGGATGGACACAGTTTCTACAACAACACACTAAAACATAACAATTGTGAGGCTGGCACAGGAGCAGGCAGTGTTTCTTTCGGTTGTATGTAGAGTCGCCACGAGTTGAAACCAACTTGACAGCATCCAACAAAACCAGATGTGGAGAAAGCAAGGCCTGGTCTGTGTACAGTGGCCCCACCGAGGTTCCTCATCAGTTGTGTTTGAATGGGCCAGGTGCTCTCACAAACCTCCTCTTCAATAGACAACTTAGAATGTTTGCTTTGTGCCCAGGAACCATCCTGAAATTTAAAATGACCATTTGGCACTGAGTTGATTGCGATTCATGGTGAGTCATAGGACTTTCAATGGGCATAACCTTTCAGAAACAGATGGCCAGGTTCTTACAAGGTATTTCTAGGTGCGCTTGAACCTCCTCAGTTTCTATTAATGGCCAAGTGTTTTAACCATTTGTACTCTCCAGGGATGACTCACAGCTCTATATATCCTTAAAACTGACATCTCTCCTCTCTTTGGAAAGCCATGACAATTGTTCTCTTTCAGTAGATTTACCTTCTTTAAATATAGGAATGACATATACTTCTACCACCTCACAGAAAATGTCAGAAACTCGTAGCTCTCATTTAATAATGGCGTGGGTGATTACATATTGGGCTGCTAAGCCCAAAGCCAACAGTTCAAAACCACCAGCCACTCTCAGGGAAAAACATGAAACTTTCCAATCCTATAAAGTTACAATCTCAAATACCCACAGGAGCAGTTGGAACCTGTCCTATAGGGTAGAACTCAGGTCATGGGGAGTCAGAGTGGATTCGATGGCAGTGAGTTTGCTTTGGTTTTTGGACTCCCCTCCTACCACAATAGCTCACAATTACTAAGTGCATGTTATGTACTAGTGTTCTAAGCATTGCATGTACATTCACTCATTTCATCCCACGGGTGGTGGTGTGGGTGAAGCACTAGAACTGCTAACCAGAAGGTCGGTAGTTCAAACCCACCTGCTGTTCTTCGGAATCAAGATGGGGCTGTCTGAGCTCATAAAGATTTTCAGGGTCGGATGTCTTCAGGGACAGTTATTACTTTATCCTGCTGAGTTACTATGAGTCTGAATGAACTCTAGAGAAGTGGGGTTGTGGTGACTTTTGCAACCCCTTTAAGAGGAGCGCTGGCGGGGCAATAGAGAAGCCCTTGACTATTTACCACTAGCTCAGCGAAACCCTCAGCAGCTTCCCATGAGAATGATGCATCAATTTGCTCCAGTATCAGTCACAGCCTATGGGAACGCCTATAGAATGGTTCCACTCTGTCCTCCAGCCTCACTGTGAGTTGGAATCGACTGACCCATTGGTAGTGCATCAGCATCCGTCTATAGGTGAGAACACGAATGAAAAGAGAGGTGAAGCCATCTGGCACAGGTGTAACCAGGTTACCAAGGGGAAGCTGGATTTTAAATCCCAGCAGACCAGCTTCAGAGACTACAGGCTTAGCTCTACCGTCTGCTGATATCTGGACTAAGAGTGGTTGGATTTTGCCTCCTTTTCCCTACACATCATCTCCACTGTCCCCTATCAAGCAAAATTAGCTTGAGTATTGAACAGGCACCCTCCAGCCCTGCCCGATTGCACACGCTCAAGTGAGAAAAGGATGGGGAGATCACTGGGCTGTTTTAGCTGCCACCTCTACTCGCACTGCGCCAACACACCCACAACGAAGTCAGAGAAAGAATTCTTGGTCTTGTAACCACTCCTCAGCCCTGACACCTTGCAGAGAGCCAAAGCCACTCTCTTGGACACCCACTCGACTGCTACCTGGGAACTTCCCATGGAGCATTTGGGGACAAAGGAGAGGGAGCACGCCTGCAATGTAATTAACATTATGACAACTTGTCCCCCCCTTGGAGAATGACACCATTAGCTGCTTCAATTGTGCACGAAATGTAAATTACACGACTCAGGGGTTTCACGTCTGAGCAGCCATGATGCTAAGTGACAAGGCTCTCCATCGAGCAGCCCCTCCCCAAGCAGCAGGAACTAAGAAACCCAAGCCCTGAGGCCGACAGCTGAGACCGAGGTCCTGTGGTCTTTGAGTGTGCCTACTTCACAGAGCCCACAAGGGAGGATCTTTCCGGGTGGCCCTGGATGCCAGGCTGGGATGTTCCAGCCACCTGCTGTCATCACCCTGGCCCTCCCATTTTCTTTAAAGGGAGTCGAACGCTGGGCAGCACTCTTTCCTCTCTATCTCTCAGAAAATTAGGAAAAAGGGGTGGTGGCAGTGGTTGTGGTAATATCCTTCGTGCTAAGGAGTTTTGGTGATGCTGTGGGTTAAGCATCCCGCTACTAATCACAAAGCCAGCAGTTCAAACCCACTAGCTGCTCTGAGAGGGAGAAAGATGAGGCCGTCTGACAATGGACATATTTATAGTGTCAGAAACCCACAGAGGCAGAACCAAACTCGTCCCCCAGATTATTTCCATAGCCATTCTGCCTCCCATGCATTACTCTGTCTGGCTCAAATTACTCTGTGTTCACTCCCTGGCCAGCCCCCCACAGTTCCCTACCCCCTTTCACCACGAACTCTCTGGACACTACTCGAAATCAGCTTGAGACACTGGATCAGCCACACTTCTTTGTGGCCCATGAAAGAACTTTCCAAAACCTCATGTCACAAGCAGGTCCACTTGCTTTTAGAGAAGAGGCATAGGCGAAATTGTATGTTTCCACCTTGAGAGGGGCAAGCACCACCATGTACAATTAGTAGGTGACCACCAGTGTGTCACTTTTGTGGTCACCACACATCTCCTTTGGGGACCCATTTGCCCCTCTCCTAGCATCCTGATCCCTGGTGCCATGGCTAGACTGGGATGGGAAATCCATGGGCTAAACCAGGAACTTCCAGGTGGAATCAGAGACACTGTCCCCTCTGTAGAGCCTCTGGGAGGACAGGGAGTTTGGAAACACAGCCTAAAGCTGCAGTAGGATAAATTTAAGAAATGATCACGCATTTACCCTAATGTCAACTGTACAAATCCCAAAACCACCCTTCAAATGCCCTGCCACTGAGCAGAGCCAAAAGCAGGAAGAGCCAAAACCTACATATGGGTACAGGAAGACCTCTGGAAGGTGTCCCTGTGGGGGGCCGGGGAAGGGGGAGAGTGGAGTTGAGGAGGCTCAGGGGCTCAGGCTCAGGCTGGGAAAGAGCCAGAGTTCCTAGTTTGACTCTCTCTTTGTCTCTCTGCCTAACCACCCACCTCCCACCCAGTCCAGGAGATTCTTTGAACAAGACCCCACAGGGTCAGAGGTGAGAGCTGTCAGCTCCTGTTAATACCCTGACTTGGGAAACATCTCTCATTCTGGAAATTCATATATTTTCTTGGGCTTTGATCAAGATCCAGGTCAAGCCTCCCCTCCCCCTTTTCTCACAGAGGCACTTGGTCAGAATGGCAAATAGCCCTCAACTGTGCCATGCACTCCGCCTCTTCATTCCCTGTTCCCTTCGAACCATCTGCTGCAAAAAAAAATCACAAAATAGCCCGATGGAGGGCAGGTCAGTGCTTCTTTTTCAGACTTCCCTCTCATTCTTTCTCTGGTCGCATCATCATTCCAGGTACAGAAAACCCATTACTGTCCAGTCAATTCCAACTCATGGAGACCCTATGTAAGTTTTCCAACGTTGTCCAACATTACTGGAACAGACAGCCTCATCGTTTTCCTTGAAGCAGCTGGTAGTTTGAACTGTCAACCTTTGAACTAGCAGTTCAACATTTACATGACATCCCTTCAGAGTGGTGAGTCATAGTCTGCCGACACCGTGGGCAAGAATCATTGTTCTGGCTTATTTTCATAAGGTGGGATTCTAGGTAGGCAGGTGTGACGCAGGTGTAACTGGAAGTCGACTTGATGGCAACAAACAACAACAATGATGTCATTGTTTTGGGACTTGGGAACTGAGACCTCTGAAGCATCGGCTAAGTAACAGCTACTTCTGGTTTGTTAGGTACTTCATTGCTGAGCTCTGTTCTAGATACTGGGAATACAGCTAGAAGGAAGGTGGCATCTCTGTTCCTGGGGTTGAGAGATGAGAGGGGTTGGGAAACTTCCTGTCCTGTTAGTAGTGGGTGTAGACATTGTTTCTCCTGTTAGATGCCATTGAGTCAGTTCCAACCCCTAGCCACCCTATGGATAATAGAACGAAACACAACCCAGTCCTGCCCCATCATTTCAATTGTTGTTATGTTTGAGCCCCTTGTTGCAGCCACTGTGTCAATCCATTGGCCGAAGTTCTTCCTCATTTTCACTGCCTCTCTGCTTCACCTAGCAGGACATCCTTCCTCCTCCAGGGACTGGTCTCTCCCTAACAGTATGTCCAAGGTACGTGAGGGGAAGCCTCACCATCCTGGCTTCTAAGGAGTATTCTGGCTGTACTTCTAACCCACATTTGTTTGTTCTTTGGCAGTTCATAGTACTTTCAATATTCTTCACCAGCCTCCCAATTCAAATGCATTGATTCTTCTCTGATCTTCCTTTTCAATGTCCAACTTTCACGTGCATAGAAGGCCATAGAAAATATGACTAAGATGGCTTTAGTCAGGTGCACCTTAATGTAACATTCTTGCTCTTAAACACTTTGAAGAACACTTTTGAAAGAGGTCTCTGGCGGCAGCACGCGGCCCCTTTAAGGGTGAGGAGGAGAGGCGCACAGGTGGAAGGTCATGGCCCCTTTAGGCTTGGCCTACTTGGCAGCAGCTGGAGCCTATTGAGAACATGACAGGAGGCCAGCCAGCACTTCCTATAGAGGTCAAGGGCTCAGGAGCTGAGCGAGCCAAGCTCTGAAGGCTGTGAGCCAACCTCGGAGCCGCACTGCTCCATGGGCCATAATGACCTAATGCGCAAGGCCTAGGACTTCAAAGACCAGGTGTGGCCTGTGCAGCCTTCCCGCCCCTTCCCAGACTCCTGCCCACCAGGGAGGGCCTTGCCACCATGACCCCTGATGTGGGTCTGCAGCCCACCAGTCACCTGGCCAGCCACCAGGATTCTCGCCCTGCCCAGCTGACGAACCCAGGACCACACTCCAGACCCCCTGACCCCACCCTGGGCCTACTCACCACCAAGACTCTACCCTGGGCCCGCTGCCCACCCAGGAACCTGCATCAGGGCCCTTGCCAACCCTGGGTCCAGTCCAGGCCGGGCACACACCTGGGATCCCTGTTCCAGGTCCCTGCCCACCTGGGTCTGGGCCTGCCACAAAGACCCTGCCAGAGGCCCTCTGCCTACCCAGAAACACCCCCTGCCCAGCTAGCCCCTGGCTCATCTGGGCACTGCCCCAGGCCCCCTGCCTGCCCAAGATCTTGTGTTAGCCTGACTGGCCATGGAGGATGGAGAGGAAGAGGGACTCTGCCCAGGCCCCTGCACCCCATCCCACTTGGGAAGCCCTTGGTTGGTCCAGCCCCAAAGGCGTCTCCCCTCCCCCAGGCCCACATACCCAGAACTCCATTGGGCCCACTGCTTACCTGAGGCCTCCCCATCAAGGGCTTGGGATATGTAACCCCAGCCTGGGATGGGCTCCTAGCTTGCTAGAGCCCCATGCCACTCTCCTTAAGCCCCAACTATTTAAGATCCCTAGAAAGTGCCTGTGGGCGCCCTTGTTGCGTATCACTCTGGCTGGAAGGGGTTAGGCTGTAGCTCTTGAAACTTGTCTTCTCCATTCTGAACCTTTAGGACATTGGTCCTTCCACAGGGCAGTTCTACAGAAGTGGCAGGGAACTCTATTCCCGAGTGGAGTTGGCCAGGTTTGAGTGGGGGGTGCCCCTGCAGGGACCCCAACTTGGGAGAACAGCCCATCTCCCCTCTCTCTTTCCCAGCTGCAAAAAAAGTAAAAAAGAAAGAGATCTCAAACAGCAGATTTACCCAATACAATACATCCCTTGAGTTCTTGACCGGGGCTCGCATGATCATTTATTGTGGACTCCAGAAAGAAGATAGCCCTGATCACTTCAGCCTTTTCTCCATTTATCATGATCATGTTGTAGATGACAGGGTCATAATTACATATAAATATGTCCCTGGGACCCAGCTGCTGGGGAGTCCCAAACAACTTGATGTAAAGAAAATAAGAGAGAGAAAACAAGCACTCTAAGCTCTTGGTTGGAAGGACAGTCCTTTGTGAATAGAGGGCTGCAAGGATATTGGAGTTCCTGAAGGGGGGAAAACAGTTCCACACACAACTATTTAACAAATCATTTGCCGTTGGAACCCACCCAGGGACACCATGGAGGAAAGGCCTGGCAACCTGCTTAAAGCCTATAGTCTTGAAAGTCCTATGCAATGCACATATGGGGGCACCATGAGTCAGAATCAAGTCTCTCAAGCCTGTTTTGGTTTGGGGCGAGGAGCTATTAGAAGCAGTGGGGTATAATGTTGAATCCCAAAAAAGGAAGGATTTGGTCACCATTAAAGTGACTTCTGACCAAATTACTAACAATCATAGGGACTTTTGTGGGAGAAAGATTAGGAGTTCTAATGCTGTAAATATTTCGTGTCAAAAACCCACAGACAGTTCTACCCTGTCCTATACAGTCGCTGACTTGCTGTCAACTGGATGGCACTAAGATAGGACCTATCTGCTAAAAGGTTGCCATGCAACAGGACTTGTGCCAAGTCCACTATGGTTATGCCTATGATCTTTGTGGGAGACAAAGCCCTGCTTATGTTTAATGTCTCTGTTGTCAGATCGCTCCATTGTCCAGACCTGGCTCTATGTCCTTCTAGCTCCATGACCTGGGACAAATCATTGAATCCCCTTTGCGCTCTGTGTGTAGAAGGGAAGTGAAAAATAGTGCTTAGGTTTTGTGTTCGAGGTTGAGATTGAATGCATCAATAGATAAAAAGACCTTGTTGTTGTTGTTAGTCTCCAGTAAGTCAAATTTGACTCCTTTTGACCATAGGTGTGATAGGAAAAATCACTGCCAGATCCTATGCCATCTTCCTGCCCATTGGCAGGTTTGAGGTCATTGTTGCGGTTATGGTGCCAGTCCGTGTCATGAAGAGTTTACCCAGATCCACATGATGTCCTCTTCTCGCAACTGGTCTTTCCTAACGACATGACCAAAATCAGCATGACAACATTTTGCCATTCTCTCTTCTAAGAACATCCTGTGAAGAGTGTCCTGGCTCAATTTCCTCCAGGACTGATTTGCTCATTCTCGTGGCCACACACAGTATACTCCACACACGGTCTTTGCCATCACTGCCATTCAAATGCCTCAATCCTTCTGAGAATCCTGATCCTCACTGTTGTCCCCATTAGAAACTCCATTTCTCGCAGCTTGCTTCAGACCTGCTGAAGTGGAATCTGAGTTTCTGTTAGGCCCCAAGGGCATTGTATTTGTGTGCCTGCTAGAAGAACGGCTGGGGAACAATGTCTGGCCCATAGTAAGTGCTGTATAATTATTGGTTGTGATCAGTGTCATTATTTATTACTCCATGTAATCATTCCAGCACACTCCCAGGTCAGGAAACCAAGATTCTGAGCCTGCCAGTGCCTTTGCTGAGGCTACCCCTCAGGAGAGGGCACGGGCTCCATGCAAATCGAATATAGGATCAGGCCAACATTTGGATCACTCTGAATGGAGACACAGTCAATGCTCATTAACCAGTCACTCCCCATTGCTTTCGTCACCCAATCCTTATCAACCGTGACTCTGCTTGCTGTCTATGGATTTCCCTATGGATTCTGCAAATTTTATATCAATTTCATTATGGTCTGACTTGTTTCACTCAGCAGAAGGTGTTCAAGGTCCCTGCATGGTGTAGCATGTTCCAAAACATCATTCCTTTTTAAAGGCTGAATAATATTCCATTGTATGACTTACATATTGTTTGGTTTATCCATTCTTCGGGCCCTGGGCACTTTGGTAATAGTCACCTCTCAGCTATTGTGGGTAGTGCTGCAGTGAACTTGTATACCACTATCTCTTTGAGTCTCTGTTTGTTATTCTTTGAGGTATATGCTTAGATGTAGAATTGTGAGGTGGTCAAGGATTTCCTCTTCCTTGGATCCATGATCAACGCTCATGCAAGCAGCAGTCAACAGCTTAAAAAATGCATTGCATTGTATTGGCTAAATATTCGCAAGACCTCTTTAGAGTATTGAAAAGCAGGGATGTTATTTTGAGAACTAAGGTGCATCTGACACAAGCCATAGTATGTTCAAACACTTCCTATGCATGTAAAATTTGGAGATTAAATAAGGCAGGCCAAAGAAGAATCGATGCATTTGAATTACGGTGCTAGGAAAAAAGAACCATAGAAAGTACTATGGACTACCAGAAGCACCAATAAAAACTTGTCTTGGAAGAAGCACAGGCCAAATGCTCCTTAGAAGTAAGGATGGCCAGATTTTGTCACCCTTTGGATATGTACTTTCAACATGTTGTCAGGAGAGACCAGGCCCAGGAATAGGACATTATGCTTGGTAACCTGGAAGGGCAATGGAAAAGAGGAAGTCTCTCATGAGCTGGATGGACATGGGGGCTGCAGTAATGGGCTCAAACATAAGAACAATTGTGATGATGGTACCGGGTGGCATTGTGTTCTGTTTGACATAGGGTTGTTATGAGTGGGAACCAACAGGACCGACCCTAACAACAATAGTAAATCTATGACTTGTTAAGAAGAAACAAGCATTGTTCATTTCCTCTATGAGCCAGGCACTGAGAAGACCCTGAAGGTCCAGATAGAAAGAGCACTTGGCCCCTACCCATGATGGGTTCCCAGTCTAGGGGGGAGGCAGCAGATCTCCACTTTTGGATGAGACTTATGCAGCCCCCTTGGGGTTCTAGTGTGTGCTGGAGAGACTCAAGTTAACTTTGCCTTTCTCTTTACCCGCCTTTAGGGAAGTGGAAGAACTTTGGAATAAAGCATCCCCCGAGATTTCTGTTGCACAATTAGACAAAAGGAAACCAATGGTGGCTAAACAGAGCGAACAGAGAATCCGGAGCTGTGTCCGGATCCTTGGCCATGCAGCTATCAATCAGCACAGTTGAGTTCAGGAATCAGGAAGCGAAGATCCTCAATATCTGGATCCAGTAGGTATAGAAGGCGTAGCTTCAAAGATAAAGAAGGATAAACCCTCTTTCGCTTTCAGGAGGAACTCACCCAGGGATAACTCATTCAGGTGGGACTACACTAAAGCCTTAGAACTGGGAGGGTCCACAGGTGCGTGTTTACTGCCAGAATGGTGGCTTCCCATTCAAGAGCTTCTATCATATTCCAGCTCATGAATGGTCCTCCGTGTGCCTTGGTTCTTTTGCTGTGACTTCTGTGGCATCACTTGAACTCTCCATCCCCTCCAGCCAGGAGCAGTGGCAGGAAAAATCTATTAGGGAGAAGTGAGAGAGTGAGCTAGGAGATATTCCGTACACAGATTGCAGTCTCCTTCAGCAAAGGCCCTGTGGGGTGGGGACTTAACTTTTCTGATTCTCTCCTGTTAGAAGTCAACACGGAGCTAAAGAAGCATGAATGGAAGAAAGCAGGATGATGAGCTGACAGCTTTTCCATAAGGAAATAATAGCCAGAAGGGCTCCAAGTTGGGATGAGGGGATGGTGGGGAGGGGAACACACGTGCTGCTACCAAGAGGAGAGTGAGGAGCAAGAGACCAGTAGAGGCTAGTCTCAAAGCCATCTCCAATAACATTTCCCCAACAGGCTGATTTCCTTTCTCCACTCTAAACACGTCAGCCTTCACCTCCACCAAGCACTGAAACCCCAATGCAGCCTTTATCTGCCCATTCCTCCCACCAATTGGTCCAGGTTACTATGGGAACTATGGGAGTTGAGAACTGCTGCTCTAAAGTTAAAGGACTTTCTCTGAAGTCCTACTTCACCATATTGTTAGAAGCACAAGTCCTGTAGTTATTTTTGTTGAGTGCTGTCAAGTGGGTTTCTGGTCACAGCAACTCTATGCACAATATAATGATATGCTGCTCAGTCCAATGCCATACTCAGAGTTGGTCATTTGCCTGTGCTCATTGTTGCAGCCACTGGGCTAATCAATCTTGTAGGGGCTGCCTCTCCTTTGCTGCCCTTCTACTCTACCAAGAATTCTGTCTTCCTCTAGGGAAGTGGTTCTCAACCTTCCTAATGCCACGACTCTTTCATACCATTCCTCATGTAGTGGTGATTGCCAAATCATGAAATTATTTTCATTGCTACATCATAACTCTAATTTTTCCACTTTAATGAACGGTCCACTGCGGTGAAAGGGTCATTCATCCCCCAAAAGGGGTCACGACCCTCAGTTTGAGGCCCGCTGCGCTAAACTAAAAGGAGATTCTCTTAAGGTCTACTTAGGTACATTGTTAGAAAAACAAGTCCTGTTTTTTCTCTTGGGGGTTTTGACTCATAGCAACTCTATGTCAATATAATGAAATACTGTCCCGTCTTGTGCCATCATTGCAGTTTTTCTTTGGCTTGTGTTTATTGTTGCAGCCACTGTGCTATCCCATCTATATTGGGGCTGAGTCTATTTTGTTGCCCGTCAACTGTATCAAGAATTGAGTCTCCCTCTTGGACAGTGGTTTTCAACATTCTTACTCACGACCCTTTCATCCAGTTCCTCATGTAGTCGTGACCAACCAACCATAAAATTATTTTTGTTGCTACATCATAGCTGTAATTTTGCTACTGCTATAATTCAGGCCACCCCATGAAAGGGCTGTTGACCCCCTAAGTAGACACGACCCACAGGTCGAGAGCCGCTGCTCTAAACGAAGGGGAGATTCTCTTAAGGTCTTCTTCAGCATATTGTTAGAAGCACAAGTCCTGTGGTTATTGTTGTTGGGTGAAGTCGAGTGGGTTTGGCTCATAGCCACTCTCTGCACAATATAATGAAACTCTGGGGGTCTTAAAGGCTTGAAGGCAAACAGGCAGAAATGTAGCTCGGAAGCAACAAAGCCCACAGAGAAGAAGCACACAAGCCTAAGTGAGCACGAGGTGTTGAAGGGACCAGGTAGCAGACACCAAAGAACAAAAACCATCATTGTGTGATCACCTTCACCACATAAACGTTGAAGATGAATGTGTGCATAAGTAAGTGTGGTGAAGAAGGCAATGGTGCCCGGCTATCAAGCGATATATCGTCCCGGGCCTTAGAGGCTTGAAAGTAAACAAGCAGGCCCAGAAGCAACAAAGCCCACATGGAAGCATCACACCAACATGTGTGATCATGAAGGGCTGAGGGGACCAGTTTTAAAGCAACAAAGGCGGGAGGGGGGATTATATCATCGTGAATGAGGGGAGTGCATGACGGGGGACCAATGCCCACCTGTAGACAACTGGACATCCCTCGCGGAGGGGTATTGGGAAGTTGAGTCACTCAGGGTTCAGTGTAGCAATAATGAAACTCACAACCTTCCTCTAGTTATTAAACGCTTCCTTCCCCCACCTCTCATGATCCCAATTCTACCTTGCAAACCTGGTTAGACCAGAAGATACACAGCGGTACAGACGGGAACTGGAAACACAGGGAATCCAGGACAGATGAACCCCCAGGACCAGCGGTGAGAGTGGCGATACTGGGAGGGAAGTGGGTGTAGAAATGGGAAACCGATCACAAGGATCTACATATAACTTCCCCCCTGGGAGATGGGCAACAGAAAATTGGGTGAAGGGAGATGCCGCACAGTGTAAGATAAGAGAAAATATTAATGTATAAATTATTAAGGGTTCATGAGGGAAGAGGAGCAGGGTGAGAGGGGGAGAGGGGAAAGGGGAAATGAGCTGATTCCAGGAACCCAAGCGGAAAGCAAATTTTGAGAATGATGAAGGCAACGAATGTATAAGTGTGCTTTAAACAATTGGTGTATGTATGGATTGTGATGAGTTGTATGAGTCCCAATAAAATGATTTTAAAAAAGAAAAGGAAAGAAATGTCTATAAATGAATGAAGGCAACATATGTACAAAATGCCTGATGCAATCAATATGGATTGCAACAAAAGTTGTAAGAGTCTCCAAGAAATGATTTTTAATAAAAATGTATATATAATAAATATTTTCCTAACTTATATAAATGATTAATAAGAATAAAATTAAGCAGCCTGGGTTTTTATAGGAAAAAATGATAAAAGAACAAATGAGAGATTCAGCAGGAAGCAATGGATAGGAAAATATTATAAGGAAAGTTTTCTCTTATATGGAATGTACATTCTCTTACATGACAAAAATCAGAATATGCCGTAAGAACCTCAGACCAAATACTAGAATAAAATAGAGGAAACAATTCCCAACCCTTCAATAAAATGCTATATGCTTTCTATGATTTTCACAAAAGTTCAAATTCTTTAACAAAATATTTTGTTCATTCAAATTTTTAATTATGCATAAATTTATGTCTACTTGCGTTACATCTCATACAAAGGCATAAGAATTGCTTTTGCTCTATCTAAAACTAAATAGAAGATAGTGAAGGTGAAAAAATAGCTTTCGTGAATGTTGCGTTGAAATACAAATGGCATTGTCCTAAGAAATTTAAATGATTTAATTTTTTTTAAATCATTTTATTAGGGGCACATACAACTCTTATCACAATCCATACATACATCAGTTGTGTAAAGCACATCCGTACATTCATTCCCCTCTTCATTCTCAAAACATTTGCTCTCCACTTAAGGCCTGGCATCATGTCCTCATTTTTCTCCGCCCTCCCTGTTCCCCCCTCACTCATGAACCCTTGATAATTTGTCAGATCTTACATATTTTGTCTCCCTTCACCCACTTTTCTGTTGTCCATCCCCCAGGGAGGAAGTTATATGTAGATCCTTGTAACTGAGGTCTCAGAGCAGCTGGGTGTGATGCAGGGGAGGCTCTGGAAGCAGCTGCAGACACTGCGGTAGTTGGCAGCCCAACAGTGAGGGTCACTGCATCCGTGGGTACCAGAAAACTGGCTGGGGTTGCTTATTCCCCTAGATGCTACCCCTGCCTTGAAGAGAACCGTGGCAGAGGCCTGTAGACACGTGTCAGGAAAAGATGAGGCCTTCACTGTTTCCTCTTCCCACAAACCTTTGAGGAGAGCCTGCAGGGGCTCGGCTCCCTGGCTCCAGTCACCTGCCCTTCCCCACAGCCACACCCTCGCCAGCCCCAACTCCCCCTGCCCTGGGTTTGCTTCTTGAATCCAGAGGAGCAGCCTGGGCAAAGACCATGAAGAACCTTGTCCTTCAGGCAGCCCCTTTGATTGGGTCCCTTGTCCTGCAGAGTGTGGACACATGCACACTAACTGTTGGGGGACTCAGGCTGTCACCACAGGGGCCAGGATCTGAAGAGGATGCTGGCACTGCAGGGCTTCCTGAGGGAAGCCTAGGACTTGCAGAGCTGGCTGAGCAGCCAGCAGCAGGTGGCCAGAGGAGAGAGGACTATGAGCACACCCTAGTGAGGAAGGGGCTAGGGGCAAGGAAGGTGCCCTGGAGCCAAATGAAGACGGGTGGTGGAGGGTGGGCTGCATGCACAAGGGGCTGATGGGGAACATCAGTCTGGACTGAGGACAGCTGTGGCTTCCTATTCCCCTCTCTACGTAGAGGGGCAAGTTCTGTGGCTGTCCAGTCCTGCCCTGCCCAGTCACTCACAGAGGTGTCTCACAGCCCACCAGCCAGGGCCCCCTGTGACCCCTCTCCTCTCTTCTCCGCTCCTCTTAACCAAGTTTGCAATGTTTCTGCACCAAGTCAAGATGGGTGGCCACCAGGGGTCAGCCTGCCCCACTAGCGGAGAGCCTGCTGGAGTGGTGGCCCAGCACTGCCCCCAGGGCCCAGCAGTGGTGACAGGACCTACAGTGAGTACCAGCAGCCTGGAGTAGGGGTGAGTTTGGGGGAGGTTCTGGGCATGGGGTGGAGGGGCTTTCAGGGAGACCCTTGCTGTGCTGCGGCTCTGCCAAACCCCTGAGAGGTGAACTGGCTTTCTGTGTGCCCACATTGGGGGCCCAGGCCACGTGTTTCAGGGAGCAACTTGTGCAGCCTGTAGCTTGGGACCCCTTACTTAAGCTGAGAGGCCATGTCGGACGACCTTCAGCAAAGCTCAGCCTAAGAAGAAAAAGAGCCCTTGTGGCCTAGTAGCTACAAGTTGGGCTGCTAATTGCTATATCAGCAGTTTGAAACTACCAGCTGCTTTGTGGGAGAAAGGTAAGGCATTCTGCTCCCATAAAGACTTCGAGTCTCAGACACTCAAAGAGCAGTTGCACGCTGCCCTATAAGTTGGCTGTGAGTCAGCATGGATTCGATGGCAGTGAGTTTTCTAAGAGTAAGAAGTATCTAGGGGTGTAAACAGTTAATGAGCTCTGCTATTAAGGGAAAAGTTGTCATTCCCAACCCACTTAGAGGAGCTGTGAAAGAGAAGCCTGGCAATCTTCTTCAGAATCCTCGGCCATTGAAAAGTTTATAGAATGTATTGACCTTGGTTGTTAAATAGATCCAGGTATATGGTGGAGCATACAGGGACCAATGTCATAAAACGGGGTGGGGGTGGAAACAATCTCTGAGACAGATGCAAAAACTGTGAGGGAATGAGTTGTTGAGCCTGGGGGATCAGGACCATCGTCTCTGGGATTTTCAAAGTTCCTGAGCAATCAGGAAAGGGTCAACAGTTGGTCTCTCTCCATCCAGAGGACAGCAGAAGAGAACTGATTGGGCACAATGAATCAATGACTAGTGACTCAAGCAACGATCACCCTCCACCACTGGAGACCAGAAGAACTAGATGGTGCCTAGCTCCCACTATCGACTGCTATGAAAGAGATCACATTAGAGGGGCTTGATTAGAGTAGAAGGGAAATGTGGGGCAAAACTCAAAATCATGATAAAACACCAAGCTTACTGTTTGGATAAAGGCTGGTGAAATTGCAAGACTATGGTGCTTAGTTACCCTGCAGGTCTGGAACTGAACTCATCATGGCTCGATGTTCAACCAAACAATAGACAGTTCTACAATGGGAACAATGACATTAGAGACATACAAATACCGTAGAATAATAGATCACATGAGATCAAAAGACAGCATTCCCCCAAGAATGAAGTTCAAAAAAGTTGAGAATGAAGGAAGCTTGGAGACAAGAAACAAGAAGATGTGGGGGAAGTGATGGTACATTGTGGGAATTGCTGTCAATTACATGAAACAAAATGTGTATGCATTGCTCAATGGACAGCTGAGCTGCTCTTTAACCTTCACCCAAATCACAATAAAAATGTTTTTAATCAAAGAAAACTTCATGGTTCACTTCTACTCTGACACACACGTGGTGATGAGGAAATAGTTTCAACCGGGTTTGCTGTGGTCCAACCACCAGACATGTGCTTATGGGAGAAAGAGCATGATGACGCTGGCAATACCGAGCAGGACCAAGATGGTTTTATTTGCCTGCATCATAAAGATGGTAGCCTGGTGGTGAGATGATTCAGAGCTCAAGTGCTAACCAAGAAGCCACCCAGTTTAAACTCACCCAGCCCTACTGAAGGAGATTTCCCTCCTCAAAGGTGTTGTTGGTTGTTATGTGCCATTGAGGCGATTCTGACTCCCTGTGACGGGAAGGAAAGGCACACTGTGCTATAGTGTTAGGGTTTTCAGCGGCTACTTCCTCTGAAGTGGGCAGTGGAACCCTTCTTTGTATTGTGTTCTTAGCCTGGAAGTTTCCCTGACACCTCTTCACTTGGGGTAACCCTGCTAGCATTTGAAATACCAGTCACATGGCTTCAAGCATCACAGTAACACACAACTCACCACAGCACCACAAATGGACAGACAACAACAGGCTAGGAGTCTTCATGGGAGCAGGCAGTCACGTCTTCACTCTCTCGATGGGGATCAGTGAGTTCAAACTGCCAGTCTCTCTGTTACAGCGGCACATGCAACCACTGTGCTGCTAGGTACATTTCCTTAAAATTCTGCCTAGAAAAATCTGTGGAACAGTTCTTCTCTGTCACAGAGGGTCACTGTGAGCCAGGATGGGCTCTGAGACACACAAATGCAACACCATGAAGCCACCTTACTCTGTCCTGCTCTTATTTAACTCTATTCTTTTCTGAGCTATCTTTTCTGTATATTCAGAAGAGACTGGCACTGAGCAGTGTTAATTCCACCAAGGCCAGGAAGGAGGTCAAAGAGTCACAAAGGACTATCTCTTTGCTCTCATGCCACTGCACTACGGAGGCTTGGGTGGCAGCTGGAAGCTGCACATTTCACTCCTTGTCCCTACACTCCTGGCTGAGTCTCCTCAGAGTGAGACTGCCCCTTTACCCAGCTCACTGCATTGGCTGTCTTGCTCTGAAAAGAGAATTCTCACATGTGAGTCTGACTGGGTGGCAGATGGGAATCTTATTGCTGCTCTTTGGAATATGAAAGGCCTCGGATCAGAGTGCTGCAGGGGAGTGATGTCTGCAGAAGACCTGCTGGTCTCCCAGTTAGAAAGAAGCCTTCCCCTTTGCCTCAGAGTTGCGTTCACTGTGGGTGGCAAGTCAGATCCTTGGGCTGGCACTCTCAGTAAACAGATCATATGGGCACCTTGAGAAGCGCTTGCTCACTGACCCAGCTCCCCAAGGATGTAAATATACCAACCAGGATGACTAAGGACACCAGTGCCAAGAATGATCACATTCTTTGCATGTGTACAAATGAGGTGGGCAGCCACCTTCGCTGATGGTGGCTGCACAGTGAGTGTCTGGAATCACACCTGGCTAGGTGGACCATTGAAAGAGTTGGTGACATGATAATAGGGAGTACACCCCGTTGTCAGTAAAGCTGAGGAAATGGCATTTGAGGAAGCAGGGGCAGCCGGGTCGCCAGCATGAAGTCAGCGAGAACCTTGCTTGTGCCTCCTTTGGTCACTCGTGGCTGCTGGCATCTGGGTAGTGAGGACACCATGGCTACTGCCAGAATTCTCCACGGTCCCTGGTTCCACTCTCAAGTCGCTGGCTTCTTCACTACCACTGCCATCGAGTCGATTCTGACTCACAGCAACCCGAAAGGACAGAGTAGAATTGCGGCTGGTGGGTCTGGGGGGCTGTGGATCATTATGAGAGCATTTCTATCTCGCAGTAGCTAAAGGGTCCAAAATGCTGACCTTACGGTTAGCAGCCCAACATAACCCACTTGGTCATGAACCCTTGCCGGCTGATCCAGGGAGTCCATTCCCAAGTGCATATCTAAAAGAATGAAAGAAGAGTACCCAGATGGATGCTGCACTAATCACTATGGGCAAAAGGTAAACAATAAGCCAACAATACCCATCAGTAGAAGAATAGAGAAAATATGATCTACACAGAGTGGGGTATACATATAGTCTGCCACAAGAAAACTAAGGCCTTTGATTCGGACAGACTCTGTAACACAGGTGAACGCAAGACATGAAGTGAAAGACGCCAAACACCAAATGCCATGTATTGTGAGTCCATTTAGAGGGAAAATGCTGGACAGGTAAATCCCGTAGAGCCATAGAGTAGATTGGTGGTTTCCCAGGGTGGGGTGGGAGGGGCAATGGGGAATGACTGCTTAATGGCTGCAGGGTCGATGAAAATGTTCTGGAACTGGATGGTGGGAAGCTTCCACAATGTCCTTAAAACTACTCTTAAAAAGGGGAGAGAAAGAATCTGCAGAAAGCACAGTTCTGATTGACTCACATGAATGCGATCACCAAGAATTGGAATCCACTAGAATTGGAATGGCAGCTAGACTATTGTTTCTTTGGGAGGTGCCTCCAGGAAGGACCAGTAGAGAAGGGTAATACTGATCGAGCAAAGGGAAGGGGCCAATAAAGAAATGTCATTGAGTAGGTTCCCAGAGACAGTATAAATCCTCTTGTAGTTGTCCCACCCAAAGGCTGAGGGAACTGGAGTGTGGCTCCACCTATCCACATGTGTCATTGGTTAAAGTGGCATTAGGTCCTGGAGGATGTCAACTCCCCTGTCTGCTCAATGACTGTTCCCTGTGTGGGGAGTTACATGTGCTTCCTGTGAGACCATTGGCATTTTTGGGAGTGGTGGGTGCCAAGTGCTAATACATGGGCACATTAGCAGCTGCTACAGCAAGTGCTGTACATTTTTAGCTGCTTGAGTGACAGGTGGGCCCTACCTCCTGCCTATATTCAGTGGTAGGGTGTTCAGATGGGGGGCATCCGAAAAATAATAAGGCCCTATTCTTTGCAAATAGACATTATTATTATTTTAATCTGTCCCAACCCCCTTTCTTATCTGTCCCTGTGAACTACCTCACTGGCTGCAATATCAGTTCCCTGGGGAAGACACCACATTTCAATATGGTCACAAGGCTGTTTTCATTGGCCCAGTGGAGACACTGACATAAGATGGATCAACTAGACGCTTTTTCTGGAACATTTCCAACCAAAAAACGAAAAGGAAAGTCCCGCTTTTGCAAGTGGCCTGGCATCTAAGAAGCATAATTCAGAAGCACATGTCCCGCCACGTGGAGGAGGCGCTCTATGTTGTGAGATTACAGCATGTGCCCTGAGAGACAGACACAAAGAACACAGGAACATGCCAGTGGTGGTCAGGAACGGTCGACAGAGCCAGCTGTCCTCTTGTTCTCCCCACCTTTCCATTTTCCTAGGATTCTCTCTTCCAAGTACTGGTCTCTTTGCCTGTTTACAACCAAATGAGCCCCAAATAAGATCCGGAGCATAGAAATAGAAGGAGGAAGTTGGATGGAGACTGTAGTTCATACTCCCCAGAAGCCATTCAGACTCCCTGGAAGAAGGAGACACTGTGATGGAATTAGTTCTGGATTCCTGACATTTATTGAGGAATGCTCAGGGAATAAGCACCTGTGGGGGGAATCAAGGAAGGGCACAAGAGGGAAATCTCAACAGAGGTCTCAGCCCTGCCTATGGAGAGTGTCATAGTCAGTGTTCCCTAGATAAACCAAACCAGTTATATAGCTGTAACTGGAGATATTTGATATATCCACCAGGGCTCCTATGGTTAACCACTGCACCAGCCACTCATTGCCATCAAGGTGGACTCAAAGTGACTGTGTAAAACAGTATAGAACTGACCTTTTGGGCGTTGGAGACTGTAACTCTTCAGGAGATTACGAAGCTTCATCTTTCCCTCAAGGAGCCGTTGGTGTTTTCAAACTGATGTCCTTGCTGTTGGATGCCCAATGGGCCACCCACTACGACACCAGAGCCCCATAGAGTGAGGCTTATTTCTAGGAATTGGCTCACATAGGGGAATGGCAAGTTCCAAATTCATAGGTTAGGCAACAGCCTAAAGAGCTCTGTAGATGTTCATCCTAAAATCCATAGGTTAGGTGATGGGAAAAGACAAGAATAAGAATGGTCAGAACACACCCTAGGGAAACTCCCTTTCTGCGCTGAAGGCCTTTGGCTGATAGGTTTACCCCTTCCCACATTATGGAAGGTATTCTATTTTGCTTGAGTCCAACTACTTCATAAGAGCAAATAGATGAGGTGAACAAGCGGCCATCTAGCTCAGAAGCAATAAAGCCCACCTGGAAGAAGCACACCAGCCGGTGCGATCATGAGGTGCCAAAGGAACCAGGTATAAGGCATCATGCAAAAAAAAAGAATATATACATATATATATATATATATATATATATATATCTGTGTGTATATGGGTATATATATATATATATACCATAGAGAATGAAGGGGGAAGTGCAGAGTGGAGACCAGAGGCCCAAATGTCGACCACTGGAGATCCCCTCATAGAGGGCTTTAGGAGAGGAGATGGGTCAGTCAGGGTGTGATGTAGTACCGATGAAGAACAAAGCTTTCCCCCAGATCCTGGATGCTTCCTCTCCCCAACTACCAGGATCCAAATTCTACCTTGCAGGACTGGATAGGGCAGAGGCTGTACACTGGTGCATATGGGAGCTGGAGGCACAGGGAATCCAGGGTGGACGATACCTTCAGGACCAGGGGTGTGAGGGGTGATACTGGGAGAGTGGAGGGTGAGTGGGATGGAAAGAGGGAACTGATTACAAGGATCCACATGTGACCTCCTCCCTGGGAGATGGACGGCCGAGAAGGGGGGAAGGGAGACTCTGGAAAGGGCAAGAGATGACAAAATAACAATCTGTGGATTGTCAAGAGCTCCTGAGGGAGGGGGGAGAGGGGAGGGAGGGGACAAAAAAAGAGGAACTGATGCGGAGGGCTTAAGTGGAGAGCAAATGCTTTGAGAGTGATTAGGGCAAAGAGTGTACAGATGTGCTTTATAAAATTGATGTATGTATATGTATGGATTGTGATAAGAGTTGTATGAGCCCCTAATAAAATGTTTAAAAAACAAGAGCAAATAGATGAATGCTTGTTTGACCAAAAAACTGGGCACCATAGCCTCGCCACATTGATATGCAAAAGGAGCCATCACAGGGAGCTCTGTAACTGGGACCTGGCCAAGTGGTGACCAGTAGCCTGGGACTTTGTAGCCTAACACGTTGCAGCGAATTGCTTACTAGTTCTCCTCTAGCTATAGTCTTTGTTACTCCTACCAATGACAGGGTGGAACTATGCCACCGAGGGAAGTAGATAGCATGCTAATAATATCAGTAAGGTGCATGGCATCCTCGAAGAGGTGAGACCATTCAAATAAGACCTGTAGACCCCTAATGTAGGAATTGGTCGGTTTGGTCATCCTGGGTGAGTTAACTCAGAAGCAGAAAGTGGAGTTTCAAGAGCACCGAGAAAGACGAGCCAGCAGTGGAGTGTGCTCTTTGGACCCAGGATTATTACTCTGAGCACCACCTCTGTCCAGGAGACAGAGATCCCTGACACTGGATGCATCAGGAGACAATGAAAAACAGTGGCAGATAAATAGCTCATGGAAGCAGAGGCAGCAGCACCAAGACCCTAGAACAGGGAGCTCGCCAGCACACAGAATGAGAAAGCTGAGTGTCTTTGGGCCAAGGTTTCCAGACAAAGCGGGCTGCCTCAACGCACTTATCAGCAGAGTTGAAAGAACTTTGTACACGGTCCCAAGCACAGCAGAGGTCAAGGAGCTGCAGGGCAGAGGCCAAGGACCAGAAAAAGTTCTGCCTCTGGGCACCACTGGGAAGAGACTGTCCTGACTGAAGAACTATATCTCCAGTCATTTCTGATCCTGAATTGTCACCTGCTAGGTCCCCAATTAACCCCAGAAACATAAGTATTGTTTGCGAGTTCTGTGTGGCCATTGCCACTTAAGGATTATCAAACCCAGCAGAGAAGAAGAGAGTGTCATGGTACGGATGGTTGGTGTCAGAAACTGTGAAAAGAAAGGAGGGTGGAGGCATTTTGATCTCTGTCTCATAGGAATCAGCCTTGGGCTGTTTATCTTGATCTTCCTCCATTGCCTTTTGTGAAGTTACAGGGGGGGTCAAATGCCTCCACTATGCCATTTATACCCCTACATTGACAAGTCGTTGGATGAAGGTTAGTTTGGGGAAGGAGCAGACCTTGGATGAGCTCTCATCAGCTGAGGCAATCCTGATAGGGGCCAGATAGCTGGGACCTTTTCTATCAGTGGCTCTCTCAGCAGCTGGGGAAATCAGTCTCTTGGCCCGGGGAGGAATCTGGGTGACACACTCATCTATGACAATACCCTGAAGAACAAGCTCCCACAAAACCTGGCTGAGGACTCTCGCCTAGAAAACAGGAGTGCATGCCTAGCTAATAATAGCCATTTACTGAAGGCCCTATGATTGGAACTGTGCCTCATTTACAGATGGAAAACTAAAGGAAGGGATTTAAGGTGGCTAAGTTAATAAGTGACAGAGACAAGATTCAAACACAAGTTTGAAGCTGGTACTGTTAGCCTTTTTTCCAGGGCTGGGTTTTAGATGAGGCAAATGAGACACTTGTCAGGCACACAAGGCAAAGAGGCCTTCCCTCTCCAGTGTGACTTTCCCCATAAGTCTGAATCATGGGCCTGGTGTGTCTTATTTGCCTTCCCTGAGTCTCAGAACCTGGTGTAGTCTGATTTGCTATTTGGAGGAATAAGCCAGAATGCTCAAGTACTCTGAGTCAAGTCCCAATCTCCCCTGGAATTGTTCAGTGGGACTTACCAGCCTCTTCTTTTGTGTTTCACTTTTCTAGAAACCTCCATGGAGGACTAGCTCTCATGAAGAGAGCTTCAAAAAGCTCATGGCAAAATTCCATTATTTTTTCGTATCATTTTTCCACACGCTTTTGGAAGCTCCCTCCTCATCCCTTTCCACAGTCTTTCTCAAGGAAAGAGACTGTTGCTGGTTGATGTCAGATGCCCCTGAGTCTGTTTTCTACTCAGAATGCTCTGCACAAGCTCTATCAACAAGTGACGTACAGTCAAACGTGCTTTGTGTCTTTAAGTTGATGTCAGCTCATAGTGACCCCACAGGACAGAGTAGAACTGCCCCCAAAGGTGTCCTAGGCTGAGATCGTTATGGGACCAGCTCGTCAGGTCTTTTCCCCTTTAGAGCCCATGGGTAGGTTCAAACTACCAGCCTTTTGTTTAGCCACCCAGTCCTTAGCCATTGTACCACCAGGGCTCTTTAAAACAGGGATTAGGTTGATTATTTTTATAATCTCCAGCCACATTTGAAAGCTGCTTCCCAGAACACCCTTCCCCAGATTGTTGATTAAGACGGGCATTTGGGGACTCGTTTCTTTCTCATTTGTGTAAGTGCACTCTATGAGAGGGTTTTTCCTTCATAGATAGGTGATCACATACTATTTTTCCAAATTGAACCACTCTTGGTGGTATATTGGGTTAAGAGTGGGGCTGCTGCTAATGGCAAAGTTAATGGTTCAAACCCACCAGCTACTCCTTGGGAGAAAGATGAGGGTTTTCTGCTCCAGTAAAGATGTGCAGTTCTGAAAATCAGCAGAGCCAGTCTATTGTGCCATATATGAGGTCAACCCCATGGCAGTGGATTTGGTTTTGGTTTGGGTCTGTGGGGGAAGTCCTTAAGTCATTCTTTAGCCACATGGAGGAGTCCCTGGGTGGTGCAGTGGGTTAACATACTTGCCTACTAACTCATAGGTTGGAGCTTCAAGCCCAGCCAGAAATGTCTCTGAAGAAAGGCCTGGTGCTGCATTTCAAACAACAACAACAAAATCAGTTATAGAAAAAAACAACAGAATGTCGTTCTACTCTGGCCCAAAGGAGTCCCTATGAATCAGAGTTAACTTCATGGCAACTGGCATGGGTTTGGTCCATGGGAAAAAAGAACCCTTCATAATTGCCTCCATGCCCAATAGTTCCTTTCCTGTATCCCTAGACCACCCCAGCACCCTCAGCATCTTGCCTTATAATTGCCATGGGTCCGTCTCTCTTCCCAATGGGCCAGGCCGTGATGCAGCCGCTGCCGACACAGAGGGATTGTGCAGTCCCTGCATGATCTACAGTCCTCATGACATATATCTTGAATGAAGATTAAGTGATCCTCTCTAGAGCTTAGCTCAGGTGAATCCACTACCTCAGCTGGAACCGAAGTGGTGCCAGACCAATGTCTGTTTTTAAAAGATAGAAGGGCATTCCTAATCTTTGTGGAGAAACAGAGAGGATTTAGTGAAATGTTTCTGCAGTTGAGGCTACAGATGATCTGTTGACATGGTCTAAAAGGTTGTAGGTGGTTTACTGTCTCTCGGTACCATCAATTTTGCATTTTGTCCTGACTCAGCAAATTGGTTGGGATTTCGGCTTACTGACAAGGACCTTCAGAAAGAATGTGGTTGCAGGAGCAAGTTTAAGAAAGGAAGGAGCTTTGAAGCAGCCCTCACTGAGTGCCAATCCAAAACTCTGTAACCCAGCACCTCAGAGGGCTTGACCTGGGATGGACTATGGCAGCAGCACCATGAGCCACTTCCTCCAGTGGCCCTGACTGAAGGCTCAGAACCTGCCTCTGATTGGCAGCTGAGAGATACTAGGACCGTCACCTGCCACATCGCCTGTATTTCTCTTGGCAGTAAGAAATCCCCAAAGTACACTATGTTCAGGCAATCTTTCCAGCCTACAAGCAGTTGTTGCTTATCTGTTAGCTTTGTGCAGGGGAACAATCAGGCTTTGAAATTGAAAGACTTGCATGTGACTCATGAGGTTAAGAGCCCAACGCATAACCACTGTATTACCAGGGTTCCTTCCTCTTGAAGGATAGGTAAGCAACAAAAGGACCATTTCTCTTAAAACCTCTGATCAAGAGTGGCACACAACTCCTTCCACTTTTATTCTATTGTCCAAGCCCTTCGCTGGCAGGGCAGGGAAGTTTACTCTTTCCTTGGATGACTAGGAAGTGAGTGAAATTTTGTCATCTCATACAAAGGGAAAAGGGAAACATGCTCTATGATCAAATAAGTTTAAAAAAAAAAGTCAAAATATTCATAGAATCTGCCCAGTGTGGCAAAAGCATGAGCACTCCCATTGTAGAAGAAACCCTGCTCTCGGAAACCACACTGTGCCTGGCAAGGGAGGCTGGGAGTATTTATGCTTGCTCACTTTGGCCAAGTCATTAAGCAAGGCTGATCAGTAGAAAAGGAACTCGGGTTTGGTGTGGGGATGTGTCATTGGATATGCAGGCGATTCTCCTTGAGATGTATTGGCCCACAACTTTGGACTCACATACAGCAGTGACCATGAAGATGGCATTGGACCTGGCGACATCTCATTTTCGTATATAGAAAGTTGACACAAGCATCTCCTGGTGGTGTAGTGGGTTACACATTTTGTCCCTAACCTTAAACTCAGCAGTTCGAAAACAGCAGCACTCAGTGAGGGAAAGATGAGGCTTTCTACTCCTGTTAAGAGTTACAGGCTCAGAAACTCATGGGGGCAATTCTCCCCTGTCCTACAAGGTCGCTATGCATCAGCAGTGACTCGATGGCAGGGAGATTAAGTTGATATTACCTATTTTAGAAAACGGTTCTGGTTATTCAATTAAGTAAGGCAGGTGCAGCCCTGTCACACAGGGTTTGTTTAGATAGAACAGTAGTGTCCACTCACTCATTAGCTCAGTGTGTCTGGAACCCCAATGTGTATTTAGACATGGGACAAGTCAGGTTGAAGACACTGGGGATTCGTGCTTTGTTGAACAAGCCCTGGAATTGCAAGAGTTCTAAAAAGGAGTCAAAGTTCCTGTTTTTATAACTCTCTCTCACACACACAGACACACAGACACACAGACACACACACACACACACACACACGGAGAAAGTGGTGAACTTCACAGAACGTAGTGGGGACTTCACAGAAAGGGGGGTTGATAGCCGTGAACAGGGTTGGGCTGGGTCTTGTTCTATCCATTTGAAAGTCTCTAGGCTAAACAGAAATGTCCTGGTGGTATAGTAGGTTCGGTGCTGGCCTGCTAACCACCAGGTGAGCAGTTCTGAATCCACCAGTTCCTCCATGGAAAAAAGATGAGGCTTTCTATTTGAGTAAAGAATTATAGTCTCAGAGACTCATTGGGGCATGTTTATTCTTCCCTATAGGGGCGCTGCGAGTCAGAATGAACTCAGTACAGTATGCAAATAACAAGCTGTGCTAATACCATTCCAGAGAGACAGTGGTGTTCCAGGGACATTGGCTTCGCCTGGCCCCTGACCCTGAGGAAACATGAGGTCTTCAGGTCCTCTCCTGCTGCTTTTCTTTACCATCCTCCCATATCTGCACTCCCAAGTGGTGGGCATGATTTATAAACACAGAAATCCACTTACTCCTTTGGAAAAGTGGTTTACTTCACCCAAAAATTCGGAGAACTGTGTCATCTCCCTTTCAAAGTAAATTATACCATGAACATACAATATTGATTGCAGGCATGTGGATTCTTAATCCTCAAGTTCCCATGAAACCCTGCTTTCCATGGCAAATCAGCCCGCCATTTCAGCACGCCAGTATTGCCAGGAGAAAGGAGCCTCAGCAGCCACCACTGCTCCGCAGCCTGCTTTTCACGGTCACACGGGGATGTCAGAGTGCCCCACACTTCGTGCACTTGACTCAGTGCTTGCTTGCAGGGGTTGCATTTCGTTAGAGCCCAACAACTTCTGAGCATTGGCAAATTCCCTCAACCAAAGGTGGGCAGCGGCCTCAAAATGTCACCAGTCATTAACCACCAGCAGGGTTGTGTTATGCTCGTCAGTGCCGTCATGTGCAAGGGGAAAGACAATTCCTACAGGCTGCCAGCTGTGTTTGGGGAGGGAATGCCAAGTGGGGAAGCTGGGGGTCCTCACCCCAGCAGCCACAGTTCCTGGCTCCAGGCCCTGCCCCAGGCTGTGCCAGGATGAAGAGCCTGGACTCTCAGAGACTCCATAGCTCGATTTCCACTCAGGTTGTGTTGTGTTGATCATTCCTTCCCTAGGATACCTCCCATCTGTCAGTTTGTCATCATGTTGTCATTTGTCTATAGCTGTGATTGCTGTAAGCGGTGTCACCAGCTACGATTATAACCAGAGCAAGCCACTCTGGACACGCTTCACCAGAGCATCCAAGCTAGGACACACTGGGAAGAAAGACCTGATGATGTACTACTGAAAATGAGTCCATGGAACCCTATGGATCAAAAGAGAATACCGTCCAAACAAGCACTGGAAGAGGAGCACGCTAGGTGGGAATACACTCACACTATTCAGTGGGAGGACTCCCTAGGTAGTGTTTGACTAGCACTCAGGAGGTCGGCAGTTAAATCCCACCCAGAATCCAAGAGGTGCCTAAGGAAGGTAGGCCTGAAAATCTGCTTCCAAAAGGTCACAGCCTTAAAAACCCTATGGAACAGTTCTACTCTGAAATGCATGGGGGTCGCTATGAGTCAAAATGGACCGAAAAGCAGCTAATAACAACAACACTGTATAAAGAACAACACTGCAAGTCCTTAGGACAAAATACACAGCAGGCACAATAGCCTCGACCCCACAGGATAGGGCAACTTATTTTCCTTTGTACCAGAGACCGGAACTGTACAACGGAATGAAACCCTGCCTGCTCTTGTGTCATCACCACGGTCGTTGGTCCATGTTGAGCCCAGTGCTGTAGCCACTGTGGACATCCATCTTATCAAGGGTTTTCTTCCCTCTTGCTGCCCCTGTACTTTAACAAGCATTATGTCCTTTCTTAAGAATCAGTCTCTCCTGATAGCATGTCCAATGGATGTGAGATGAAGACTTGCCATCCTCACTTCTAAGGGGCATTCCGGCCATGCTTCCTCCAAGAGGGATTTGCTTGTTCTTCTGACAGCCCAGATGACTTTCGGTATTGTTTGCACATCATTCACATGCATTGATTCTTCTTCAGTTTTCCTTACTCACTGTCCAGCTCTCACATGCATATTGACCATTGAAACTACTTACCTTGAATTCAGAGCTTAGGGTACACTACTCAAAGCCACATAGCTTGTGAGTGGCTGAAACATGTCTGCTGCCAGGATCTGTCCAATTCATTTTATTGAAACATCATACTCAAAAGGTGCTTTAGGCAAACATATTTTGTCTTTTGACTACATGTCCCAATAATATAACCAGACTCAGACCCTCACATTGTAATGATTCAGCTATATGTCTGAGAGGTAAAAAGACCGCCAACCATATAACTGATGGGAGAATAGGTACTGACTGTCACCTGCAATGCCATTCCTTCAACAAATATTTATTGAGTGTTATTCAAATGACAACATTTTGCAAAGCTTTAAGAAGACCCAGATGTAGAGAACACAGTCCCTGCTCACAGGAGACTCACAGATACTGCATCAGGGCATTCAGATCAGGGACACCACAGAAAGATGCTGAAAGAAAAATCATAAAAAAATAGCAACACGCACGGATTCCAGGACAGATAAAATCCTCAGGAACAGTAATGGGAGTAGCGATACTGTGGTAGCTTTTTAATCTCCCATCATCTTGCATAGGGGTGGAGTCCAGACTGTCACTCAGGCCATAGCCAGTGAGGTCTCAATGTGGGCATGGCCTTCTCTTGAGGATTCTGGCAACTCCTGTGTTCTTTCCTGGGGGTGAGAGACACCCATGACTTGATATTTCTGCTGACAAGATACATGGATCTACATTGACGGCAGCCAGAGCCTTGAACGGCGAGGAGTCATGTGGCGACCCATGCCACTTTCCACCTCCACTGGGTCCATAAGACATTGCACCGACTGCCCTGTGATCTTCCAGCACTTGGTGTCATTGCATGTGTTGCATAAGGCTGAAATAAATTTACACACTGTTATTGGATATATGGGTTAATTTCGTACTTATAGACGTGGTCTGGACTGGGCTGGGATGTTTTCTTAATATACAATTATTCTTCTATATAAAGCTTTTTTAAGACACATGAGTGTTTCTGAATGTGCTTCTCTAGTCAACTCGAACTGACTCAGATACCATGAGGGCACAGGGTGGCTGTGTAGGGAAGGGGAGGAAAAGGGAACTGATAACAATGATGGATTTAGAATGCACACACACAGCCTAGGGGCCGAATAACAGAAATATGGGTAGAGGGACACAGAAGACGGTGTGTATAAAGATATTAATTTATATATAATTTAGTAAGGGTGTGAGGGTTGAGGAAAGAGGGAAAAAACAGGAGCTGATATCAAAGGGGTCAAGTAGAATGATAGTGTTTAGAAAAGGATGATGGCAGCATATGTACAAACTCGCTTGATCTAATTGATTTATGGATTGTTATATTATCTGTCAGAGCCCCCATTAAAATGTGTTCTTTTTTCGATAACAACATAAACTCACTGCCATGGAGTCAATTTTGACTCAGTATAGAACACCCCCTGTGGTTTCCTCGCTTGCTATTCTTTAAGGAAACAGAAAGCCTTTTCTTTCCCCTGCAGAGTGGCTGGTGGTTTCAACTCTTGACTTTGAGGTTAGCAGGCCCCATAGCACCATGATTCCTAAGGATGCTGATAGAAAGGGAGAACCTTGTGGAACATAATTTAAAATTCTTTTATTATCTAGACTTACTTAACTGGAAGAGTCCCAGAGACTATGACCCTGAGTTACTCTTCAAACCTTGAATTGAACCTGTCCCCTGAAGTCATCTTTAAACTAAATAACAATTTAGCTCTTAAAGGATTGCATCCTTGAGTATTGCAGTCTTTAAAAAATCAGCACAAAACTAAATGGGCTACAGGTAATTCAAAATATATGTGAGAGGGTTGTGGCAGAGAGATTAAGTAAAAAGAAAGGAAACACCTAGAATAGAAAGAACAAGAATGTTAATTCAATATGAAGAGTGTGACCAATGACACTGAACATTGTGTCCAGAAAGGGTTGAAATGGAACAGATTTTGCTTTGTATGTTTTCACATATCAAAATTAAATATTAGTAGAAAAAGAGAGAGACTCGCATCTGTTTGAGGCAGACTACCAAATACTGGGTTATATATAATGCTAAGTATTGAATATTATCCCATTTTCATATGGCAAGTATGGAAAGCCAAGGATGGAGTGAGGCATTCACAGGGGAGATGGCATTTGAATGATCCAGGAATATGGCTAAAGAAGATGCTCATGCCTGAGTGTTTGCACTGGGTTCGCAAACACATCAGCAAATGAATGTCAAATAACCCGTCTCACCCTCTAACTCAGAGCTGTGCAACCGAACTCTCTTCTATGATGAAAATGTTCCCGAGCAGTGATTCTCAACCTGTGGGTCGCGACCCCCATGGGGAGGGGGGCGTCGAACAATGCTTTCACAGGGGTCATCCGATTCATCACAGTAGCAATATTATAGTTATGGAGTAGCAACAAAAATAATTTATAGTTGGGGGGAGCACCACACATGAGGAACTATATGAAAGTGTCACAACATTAGGATGGTTGAGAACCACTGTTCTAAAGGCATGACATCCAAACCTGTAGCTACTACATTTTATCAGGAAAGACCAGTCCATGGAAAGGGACATCATGCTCGGTAAAACTGAAGGTCCACAAGAAAAGAGACTGACCATCAAGGAGATGGGCTGACACCATGGCTGCAACAATGGACTCCAACCTAACAACCATGGCGAGATTTGGCACAAGATCAGGCAGTGTCCTCAAAGTAACATCCTTGATCTTCAGTCTTTTTAAAAGATCTGTTGTAGCACGTTTAGCCAATGCAACGTGTCATTTGATGTCTTGACTGATGCTTCCTTGAGCATTGATCTGGCTTAGGGTTTAAAAATTCCCCTTGGCTTCTCAATCATACAGGAGGCCCACACAGTGATCATCTTTCCTCACTACACAGAGTGTCATGCCCCACTCACATTGGTCTCCTTGCTGTTCCAGGAAGAAGCTTGGAGAAGCCAATCACAAGGCCTTTTGCACTGACTGTCTCCTACCTGGAACACTTTCCCCACCGCCAGATGGCCACTCCTGTTTCTTCCTGCCTTATTCAAGTACTGCACTGTCAATGAGATCTTCCTTGGCTGCGATGCACTACTTGCCCCAAGTTTCCCATCCAGCGCAGTTTAGTGAGAAAAATCTCACTGCTACCTGCAGGGGGTGAACCTCGGCACTGGCATCTCAGAAAATGGAGCATAATCAGAACAGAAATGTGACCCTACCTCTCATGCTAAAAGGCTGCTAACTGCAAGATCTAAACCACCACACAACCAGCCACTTCTCAGGAGAAAGGCTGAAAGTTAGTCTCAGAAACCTGCAGGGGAAGTTCTAACCTGTCTTATAGGGTCATTCTGAATCAGTATCAACTCTATGGCAGTAAGTTTGCATTTGGGGTGGGGGGGCGCGTTCTAAGGAGCTCTGGGTCACATACCCTGATCAATCCAACTGGCAGCTGCATCAGCTGGCTAAGGCTTCAAAAGACTGAGTAGGTAACCCAGAGCTCAGTGCTGTTGGCAGAAACTTGTGGGGGGTCAGAAGGACTTGAGGTGATGGTGTCCTTCTCAGTGGCCTCCGATAATCTTCTCCCCGGTCTGGGCATCAGCATCTTCTTTGCAAAATGGGATGATTGCATTAGAGAACCACTAAACTCCTACATACCTGAGCAACCAGGAAGCAATTGTGAATCCTGGAGAGGAGCAAAGACTATGCTGGTGGCTCTGCAAATCTTGGGAAGCCTGGATCCGATGCGGCTGGAACTGTCCACTGCGAGGCACCAAGAATCCCGAGAACTGTGGTTCAGGTCTCCCCCTTGCCTGTGTACCATGGAAGATTTAATAAATGTTCTCCTCATGCTACCTTTAGGATCCTTGGTGGCAAAGTGGCAAAACCCCTTCACATTGGCCTATTAACTGCAGGGTTGGCAGTTCAAACGCACCTGCTGCATTCCTGTAGAAAGGGCAGCTTTCAACTCCCACAAAGAATTGTTGTTTCAGAAATCCACAAGGACAGTTGTATCCTGTAACTATGAGTCAGAACTGGCACAATAGCAGTGCGTGAGTGAGCTTTAAACTACATTTGAGACTGGGGTCTATTTTGAATTCCCCTACCTGTCCATTGGGTGTCATGGGAAGAAAGTAGATAGGTGAAAAAAGGGTAGGAGGCAGTGAGGGAGGAGGGTAGAATGTACTGGAGTAACACATTCTGGCAGAAAATTGTGTGTATGTGTGTGTGTGCGTGTTCTATTGTAATTCACACAGAGTATGGGTGGGGGAGGGAACTGAAAAAGTAAATATCCATGAAAAAGAAAAATGTTTTTCTTTGGTGATTTTCCTTTTGTTGAGCTAAGGGATGGAGACTGTACTGCATGGGCGTGACCAGCCACTGGACCGGTATGCTGTTAACACACCCTCCTGCCTTTGCATGCTGGGGGCCTCTCTTTAAACAGAAGTGACTTGTGACTTCTGATTTCCTGGGGCTCTAAAGAGAACCCGAGAATAGAAGTTCTAAATCGTGAACAAAGGAGAGACAAAGGGTTAATGAGAGGACAGAAGTTTGAAGTTTCATTGGATGAACACAGCGCCAGCATCCAACAAACATGCCAAAGGCTGAACTCTGCCCGGAAGTAATGAATGAGCACTGCCTTTATCCCGTGTCCTCACTCTCCCCGTTCCTGCACTCCAAGCCAGCCTCACTAAGAGTAGTCAAAGGTGACATGGTGGTCCTTTCATCTCTCTCTCTGACCCCTCACGCTGCCTTCACCTCTATCCAAGTTGCTTCATCCTTCCCCCTTCTCCCTGATCTTCCTCGTGGAAAGATCTAATTCATACTAACTGGTAAAAGTCAGTTAGCACACAAGAAAGAAGACATCTCCTTCCTCAGCCTATGCTGCAGAAAAGGAAACTCGGGCTTGAGCTCATTTGCCCAACTGTCAAAGGTCCCATCACGGGCAGGGCCATGATGTGAAAATTCAAGCAAGCAGCCCCAGAGCCAGAGCTCCCAACCCTCATCCACCGCAATTCAAGTTCATGGGTGAAGTGGTGAAAAGCTAACCAGAAACTGAGAGTCAATGTAGATACCCAAGGCTTACTTGCCAGGGCACTCACTCACTGCCATTGAGTCAATGCTGACTCATAACAACCCTATAGGACAGGGTAGAATTCCCCTGTGAGTTACTGAGGATGTATCTCTTTATAGGAATAGAAAGCCCCATCTTTCCCTTGTGGAGTGGCTAGTGGTTTTAAACTGTTGCACAAAGCATAACCATGACACCATCAGGACTCCAAAACATGCCAGGGCAATCAATGGTTCTGTGAGATCTCTCAGGATAGAGATATACCTTGCTCCTTGGCTACACACGAGAAAGCATTCACCTCCAAGCTTAGTTTGTGATCCAAGTGAGTTTTATGAGAATTAGAAGAAGTTTCAGGTTTATAAAGGCACCTGCAGGGCTCTTCAGAAATGTGCATCTCCTTAGAAGCTTCCCTGAAAGTCACGAGGTCTGCTCTCTGCTCCTGCCTTTTAAATTACTCCAAGAGGTGGGGCGTGCTGGTGACCCTGGTTGAACTCATTGGCTGAACTGAATTCACCTGGCCTTGGTGGGCCAATTCAGGTGCAGAACACACCCAGGTGTACCTCCCCTTCCTGGCTGGGAACCTGAGCCTTTGAGCATGCGCAGTGTACCACTCGTTTATGGGACAAAGGCTCAGACGGCTGATCATGCGTAATGGATGCCTCAGTCCCTAAGCTAAACTACCTAGCAGTTCCAAAACCCCACTGCTGTGTAGTGTTCATGAACTTTGGCAGGAACACATCCTTACTACGAAAAATCCTGGTGGCCCAATGGCTAAGCACTTGGGCTTTAGACCGCGGTCAGTAGCAATACATGAGAAAAAGGTCTTGCCATTGTAAACATTCCACCCCACTGCCATCAAACGCAAAGGACCTCTGGTGACATGGCGGGCTATGCACAGAGCTACTACATGCAAAGTCAACAGTTCTAACCCACCAGCTTCACTGTGGGAGAAAGATGAAGCTATCTATTCCTGTAGAGACATAATATCTCAGAAACATATAGGGAAGATTCTACCCTGCCATGGACTACTAAACGAACAACATAATCTGTCTTGGAAGAAGTCAGGCCAGAGTGTCCTGGACAGCATATATGGCAAGATTTTGCCTCCCAAATATGTTGGACATATTGCCTGGAGAAGGACATCCTGCTTGGTAAAGTGGAGGGGCAGCACAAAAGAGGAAGGCCCTCAACGAGCTGGATTGACACCGTGGCTGCATCAATGGACTCAGGCAGAGAACAAATGTGATGATGGTGCAGGACCTGGAAGTGTTTGGTTCTGTTGTGCATAGGGTCACTTTGGGTCAGAAACCACTCAATGGCACCCGACAGCAACAACAAGTATATAAGATCACCATGAGTTGGAATCAACTCGATAGAAAGTGGGCTTTGGGTCTGTCATGGAACCAACCCTGGCTCATAGCGACCCAATCATGGGATTCTGAGGCTGTAAATCTTCATGGGAGCAGAGGGCCTAATCTGTCTCCTGCGGAGCAGCTGGTAGGTGTGAACCCCTGACTTTGCAGTTGACAGTCCAACACTTCCCTTAAAGTACCACCCAGGGCTCCTTTGGTAACAATGACAGACTAGGAAACCCAATGGGGACATTGCTACTCTGTCACATGAAGGCATCCTATGCAGAATGGGCTCAACGGGAGCTAACACCAACCCCACCACTTTTAACACCATCCCAACCTTACAGACTGTGCTAGGCTCTTGAAGGAATTGACTTTTTGCACTCCCACGAAGCGAGCTATGAGCATGCATGCCAACACGTAACTTCCCGTCCTGAACTAGGGATCAGCTGCACATGTAGGGATGTGCTTCTAATGTGGAAGGAAGTAAAGAGAGGGGATCTGGAAGCAGGAAAAGCCAGGAAGCAGGAGTCACTTAGGCAGACCCCTTTCCTAAACCAACTTAATTAGCATACCACAGATCCTGGCTCAGAGGTGATGTTCAAAGAAGAATTGTTGACTGAATACACAAGGGAAGGAACAGAATAAGTGAACACAGAAATGTGCTAATGACCAAATTGACTCACAGTTCCGACCCTGCTCTTCTCCTTCCAGGTTCTTCTCTAGTTGCTAATGGTATTTGCTCAACCTCTCACAAGCACAAAAGGAGCCCTGGCGGCCTAGCGGTTAGGCAGTGGGCTGCTAACCACCCAACTAGCAGTTCTAAATTAGCAGGCATTCTGAAGGAGAACAACAAGCTGTCTGCTCCTTTAAAGAATTACAGTCTTGGGAATGCACAGTGGTAGCTCTACCCTGGCCCATAGGGCTGCTCTGAGTCTGACTCGACTGGACAGCAGTGAGTATGGGTTTGGTTTGGTTTTCACAGGTACCCCAATCCGTTGGTGGTCTTGGAAAATTGCACACGCTGGTTCAGTGGACCTTGTGTAGGGCTTGAGAATTTGCACTTCTAACAAGCTCTTGATGTTGCTAGTCTGTGACCATATTTGGGGTGGCAAGGCTCTGGACTACCCGGGTCTTCCTGGTGGCTGCTGTCACAGCGCAAGTTCCCAAGAGTGCACCACTACTCATTTCTTTGGAATGATTTGGACTGAGTTTTCCCAGCCATTTCATCAAGGTTTTTGGCTATTTGTTCCATGACACTGAAAAGTTTGGACCTGACATACGCAGCTCAGGCTGTATTATCTATCTTCTCTGCCCTCTTGGATTGGAGATGGATCACCTATGAAGCGATGAGGGTAAGAAGGGTTGGGTGTCTCCGGGTAATGTGAACAGTTAGCACGCTCAACCACTGCTGATTAAAAGGTTTGCGGTTCAAATCCAAGGCCCCTCAGAAGAAAGGCCTGCTGATTGACTTCTGAACGACCAGCCTTTGAAAGCTCTGTGGGGTCCCATGGTTCTGACCCACACGGCGTCACCGTGAGTTGGAATGGACTCCTCAGAAACGGGTTTAGTAAGCCGCACAAAGAGGAAACTCCTTGGTGAACTGGAGGACACGGTAGCTGAAACCATGGGCTCCAACATACTACCCCTGAGGCTGGCAAAGGACCGGGCAGTGCTGCCTTGTGTTGCAAAGAAGGTCCCTGTGATGTCAGAATGACTGGACAGCACTAACAACAACAAAGGATGTCAGGGCCCTCCACTTCCCCAGACCACTGACCAGGTTCAAAGACCCGCATGCGAGTATAGTTTCACAGTTAGACGTGTTTAGAAAAAATAATGTTTGCAAAAGTAAAGTCTTGGTTTACATTTTACAGAGCATGCACAATTAGTAGAACTCTTAAGGTCCACCGAAACCTGTTTAGGGTCCCCTCCACTTGCTCACCACCAATAAGTCGATTCTGACTCATATTGATCCTACAGGAGAGGTTAAAATTTCCCCTGTGGGTATTTCTGAAACTGTAGCTCCTTATGGGAATAGAAAGCCTCCTCTTTCTCTGCAGCTGGTGGGTTCAAACTGCCAACCTTGTCTTTATCATCTCAGGACTGACTTGTTTCTCTATGAAACCAAAATCTACCTCACTGCCAGGGATGTGATGCTGACTCATAGTGACCCTATGAGGCAGAGTAGATCTGTCCCTGTGAGTTTCTGAGACTGTAACTCTTTATAGGAGTAGACAGACTCTTCTCCCCATGGAGTGGCTGGTGGTTTCAAAGTGCTGACTTTGGTGTTAGCAGCCCAACATGCAAACACTGTGCCACCAAAGCTCCTTTTGTACCCCTATAAGTAGATAAATATTTCTCTTATATCTGTGTTTCAACCAAAGGCATGGCTATAAAGGAAAAAAGGTCATGAGTGTCAAGAATGATTTGAAAATGTGGAGTTCCTTTGGGAAAGGATATATATATATATATATATATATATATATATATATATATATATATATATATATATATATATATATATATACTTGTGTATATAAATAGAATTCTGATGGCAAGAGTGGTCAGGAATTGGACTGTTAATCTCAAGGTCAGCAGTTTGAATGACCAACCGCTCCTCTGGAGAAAGAGGAGATTTTCTACTCCTCTAAAGAATCACAGTCTCAAAAACCCACGGGGGCCATTTTACTCAGTCCCATGGGCCTGTGAGTTGGAATGGACTTGATGGCAGTGAGGGCATGTAAATATGCAAACACCCACCTCGGACTTAGGATTTGACCTGCTCCCTCAGCCCCGTGAGCATCTGCATCTGCAGCCATGGACTTGGCCTTCTGTGAAGAACCCATTAGTGCACCGCCACAAAGAGAATGAGTTTCCTCTGTGTCAGTCCATTACCCTGCCAACGCTCAGGATGGAGCCAACACCCTTGGTTTCCCAGAGAAATTGGCTCAACATCCCCCTGATGTGGTTGCATGACATAGGCCACTCATGGAATGCACTGCATGTGCTCTATTTAATGCACTATCACCAACAAGTCTACATGGGTGGTAACTCTGAAAACCTTGCCCAAACAGCTGGCTTCACCAAAGTATATGGAGTCATGTGGAGTCGTCGACCAGTTCGACTCTGCACTGGCTGTACGTTGGCATTGCCAAGGGGGCTTTCTCACTGATCGTGACCTGAATCCTGCTTCCACTAAGCCTTGCTTCATTGGCCTGGGATGGCGCCAGGCCAAAGGGAGGCTTGAAAGCTCCTAAGGGATTCCAAAGTATGACCAAGGGTGAACACTACTGCTTTTGGCCATCACATCCGGGAAGGCCCTTGGGACTTTGCCACTCAAAGTATCATAGGTCAAGGAACCAGCAACATCAGCATTAGCTTCTCCCATGCTAATGACATCGAGTTGATGCTGACTCATATTGACCCTACAGGACAGGGTAGAACTGCCCTTGTGGGTTTCCCAGACTGTCACTCTTGCCCGGAGTCTACAGACTCATATTTCTCCCAAGGATTGGCTGGTGGTTTAGGACTACTGTCCAGGGCTTCTAGAACTGCTGGATCCTAGACCCCACCCTGAACCCACAAAATCAGAATCTGCCCCCCAGCCCGATTTCCAGGAACCTGGGTAAGTGCATGCATGTGAAAGTTTAAGAAATACTTCCTTAGAAACCATTACTTTCCAGAACAAACTCCTCCTGCCAGAGGTGCAGAAATGGAAGCCCATTAGGCCATGGTCGCCTAGAAGCAATTTGAGGTCTCAGTGCTCCTATATCCTGGCTGTCATCCAGATTTCCTTATTCTCACCTGGACTGTTGTCACTGCAGCAGGTATTGGTGAGTCCTCAGCAAGAACAGCCCCAAATTAGGTCTAGAGACACAGCTCCCATTTCTGAGTAGTACAATCCACAGTTTACTGTAGAGTTTCTGGCTTTCACTGGCTTGGGGTAGGGTCTAGTGGGAAACGCATCTTAGCAAGAGCCATTATGTATTCTGGATGTGCACAATGAGTTTGTCTTGAGGCATACTTATGTCTGATGTTGTTTTGTATTCTCTTTCTATCCCATGCAACGTTATTTTTTTGAAAATTTATATTTGCTTTTAATTACCCAGACATATAAGTGATTTATAGCTAGGTCTGATCAATTGGAATCAGATGACCACGCCTGGATTAACCATGGGTCCTGGTGACCATTAGGCACTTCTTTCCATGAATGATATTTTCACCTGAGTGAATGCATTCACGACTTTTCTTCTCTTAAGTTAAATAAGCAGGTGGGTATCATTTTGCTATGCTGGCACTTCCTTGTGCTGTTTTAAGTTCACCCAGCAATTTTTAAAAAGAGAAACATATTACAAGTGTCACACACTTGATAATTCATGTGGAAAAATTTGGGGGAGAGCTAAATAGAGGTGACCCGTGGTGCAGTCTTACTTACTGCTTGTTAGAAGGTACTGAAATCTTATATACATAAACACTAGAAACCAGGAGAGAGGAAATGGTGGTTCCATGGCAGAATTCTCACTAGCCATGCAGGAAATTTGGGTTTGATTCTTGGCCAGTGCGCCTCCTGTTACAGCGACCACCTAACTGCTAGTGGAGACTGGCATATTGCTATGATGCTGAACAGATTTTAGCGATGCTTTCTGCCTACAGACAGACTAGGAGGAAAGGCCTGGTGAACTCCTTCAAGCCATCAGCCACTGAAAACCCCCCAACTGACAAGGGGTCAAATCTACAACCCATTGAAGGAATGGGGCAGGACCAGTGGGCATTGTGTTCTGCAGTGCATGGAGTCCGCATGAGTCAGGAGCTGGCTGACTTGAAGGCAATTGTCCACAGCACTCTCTAGGAAGGCAGTGGTTGGAGCACATAGGCATCCTTCATGTGGCCCCATGATCATCAAGCCTTAAGTCATGCAACCAACTCTGGGAAATGAAAGATGCCCGGCGTACCAGGAATATTTGAAGGACCTGGTGTAAATTGGTTCAGCCCAGGGGAGGTCTGGAAACCACCGAGGTAAGCTTCCTGCTGAAACCACTAACTTAGCTCCAGTGCGAGTGGATGGGTGTCTGCGCATGTACCCAGCCACCATTAGTAAGTTTTGTTGTTGTTGTTGTTGTTGTTGTTGTTGCCGTTCACGTCCGTAGAGTCAATGCCGATTCACAGTGACCCTATAAGACAGGGTAGAATTCCCCCTGTGAGTTTCTCACACTGTGACACTTTACGGGAGTAAAAAGCCTCATCTTTCTCTTGAGGAGTGGCTGGTGGTTTTGAATGGTTGATCTTGCCATTAGTACATTGCGTAACCAGGTGCTGTCAATTTGGTTCCAACTCATGGCCACTCTATGTACAGCAGAACAAAACAACACGCTGCCCTGCGCATTTCTCACAGCCATTCCTACATTTGAGCCACTGTGTCAACCCATCTTGTGGAGGTTTGTCCTCCTTTTGGCTTGACCAAGCATGCTGCCCAACTCCAGGGACTGGTCCCTCCTGATAACACCCAAAGTACATGAAGCCAAATGTCACCATCCTCGCTTCTAAGAATCAATCTGGCTGTAGTTCTTTCAACATAGATTTGTTTGTTCTCCTAGAAGTTCCTTGGTGTATTCAATATTCCTCACCAGGACCATATTTCAAATGCATCAATTCTTCTCGTGGGACTTCCTTATGCATTTTCCAGCTTCCATATGAAAATAATCATGCCTTGGGATAGGATACGCCTGAGTTTTTAAGGTGACAAAGTCACCTTGGTTCAAAAAAATATTTAAAAGGCCTTTTGCAGCAAATTCACTGAAAGCAATTTATCCAGTGATTTCTTTACAGATATTTCTATGAGCATTGGTTGTGGATGGGTCCAAGTAAGATGAAATGCTTCATCATTTAAATCTTTTCTCTGTTCATCATGTTGCTTATTGGTTCAGTGGTGAGGATTCTTGTTCTTTTAACCTCGAGTTGTAATCCACACTGAAGACTATCATCTTTGAATTTCATCAGTAACTGCTTCAACTCCTCTTCCCTTGCAGCAAGCAAGGCTGGTCGCCTGCATATCTCAGGCTGTTCTCAAAACTTCCTGCAATCCTGAAGTCTCCAATTCAGCCATTCAAAACTCAAAACAGCTCAATGCCATGGAGGGCAAGTCAATTCTGACTCGAGCAACCCTGTAGGCCAGGGAAGAAACTCCCGGAAGGTTTCCAAGGCTGTAATCTTTGTGGCAGCACATGGTCACATCTTTCTCACTCGGGATAGCTGGCGAATTCCAAGTGTTGCTCTTTCGGTTAACAGTGAAGTGCGTAAACATTGCCCTACCTGGATTCCAAGTGTGAGCTAGCAGCCACAATTTTCTTCTGAGACCAAAGGGGTTGTTAGGTGTGAATTCTCGACCAAGGGTGGTCCAGCAGACCTGCTCAGTATTCGCCCAAGTGCAAAATCCATCAAGAGGATGCATTGTCATTATTTTTAATCACATAACACACCCAGGTGTAGCAGCAACCCAGCTTTGTAATATCACCCTGGTTTTGATAAATATGTCCCATTCCTTGATAACGCTTCCAAATCCTTTAATATCCTGCAGCTCAGTCCCTGATGTCTGGCTGTAACAAAATGTGTGAAGGGAGACCGTATGTCAATAAACTCTCCCCATCTGCCTCAACTCAGCGCATAATCAGCTCCAAGGTAAAATGCATGGTAAGTCAGTTATGCGCTGGCGGGGAGGGCAAGGGGCCCCTTTCAGGTTTGTCTTCTGATGAAGCTGACCAAAAGGACTTCTTATTTCAGCCTATTAGGAGAGTGAGAGTTGCCCCCCCTCCCTCGCCATTTTTCGTTTCTTTTCCCTTTTTGTCCCTTTCCCCTGCTATTCTGAAAGGGTTGTCTGTTTTATGCTGCGCTCTCCACTCCATTAAATCACCTTTCCTCACATTAAATACAGGTCTTCAGGGTGGTCAGAGAGCTTTGCTCTGAGGGATAATGATATAATGAGGATGACGTGTATGAAAAAACATTTTTCAGCTCAATCCCAGGCAGACCACGGGGAAGCATGAAATGGGAAGGGGGAGAGGTGTACCTCACTTAAGACAAGAGCCAGGCTTCTGAGGGGGGCAGTCACGACCTGGAAGGCTGCAGAAGGCTTCTTTACCTCACTCACTCATTCACTCATTCATTCAACCAGCTTGCTACTTACTTATTAAATGCCAGACCTTGGGGCTCTCTCCCTGAACAAAAGAGACAAAAATCCCCCTTCTGTCATGAAGCTTCCATAAACAGAGGTATTCAAACATTTCCTAGAGAATGTGTTTAAAGTCCAATTTACACAAAAGCAGAAGAAGAGACTGATGCGAGGGGTTTCACACACACACACACATGTTCATATATGACTCCCATTGCAGCGACAAAGTGTAGTACTCTTCCAGGAGACACTATTCATTGGAGTTAAATGCTCCCCCCAAACCCCTGAGCTCTCTCTCTCTTTTTTTCTTTCTTTCTGAGAGCAATTGCCCTTGGAAGGGATTAGTTGTTATCACTCTCTAGCACCTTAGTGTGAACTTATGTATTGGCTCCTTCTCCTGCCTAGATAGGAGGGGCCTCCAGGGCTGCTAAAAGCCAGAAAAATCCCCAAAAAAGGCAGCAACAAGAGAGGCAGAGGACAATTGGGGCCAGTGTTTCTCATTTGTTAAAGATGCAGATTACACACACATACAGCACACACACACTTCCCTGCCGCCCCACCCAATATGGCCCTACTAAATAAGGATCCTACCCCACCATCTGTCCGGGAGCCCGAACTGGCCCTTCCCATGAAACAAGCCAGGGCCATTGAAAGTGACTCTTTAGGCAAAAGACCAGTGACTTAGGTTTTCCAAACCAGGATAAAGCCCATTGGTTAAGCACTTGCATATTAACCAAAAGGTTGATGTTTCAATCCCACCCACAGGTTCCTAGGAAAGCAGGCCTGGTGATCTGTTTCTGAAAGGGCACAGTCTTGAAAAGGATCCCTGGTAACATATTGTCCTGCTAACCATAAGGTCAGCAGTTCAATACTACCAGCTGCTCTGAGAGAGAAAGCTGAGGCTTTCTACTGTACAGATGTATAGTCTCAGAAACCTACCAGGGCAAGTATACACCGCTGCCATGAGTCAGAATTGACTCAATGGCAGCAAGTGAGTGGATGGGCAGGGATTGATTGGGCACCAACTAACACTAAGAACAACTATTTTGGGTGGCAGTGACATTCTTCTGCTTTATCTAGAATCTGAACTCTCAGCGTCATTGACAATGGAGGCAACAGACAAATAATTATAAACTACAGAAGGGTGAAGAAAAGCTAAAGAAGTTACTTCTGTTTGGGGTTTAGTTGTGTGGTTTTTTTAGCAGAAAATATGAACTATGAAGGAGCAGGGACATGCTGGACTTAAATATAAACTGTAAGATCTCTCTCCGGGCTAGAGTTACATCTCAGTTCTTGGCTTTGCATGAGAAAGAATTCACGCCAAAGCCTGGCTCGTGATCCAAGTGAGTTTAATGAAAGTTAAAAGAAGTTTCAGGTTTTACGCGGCACCCCTAGAATTCCTCCCCACCATGCAGCCTGGCAGAGACTGCTCGAGGTCACGCAAAGATCTCTCTCCTAAGTTTTACTCCAAAAAAAGACCTGTCTCAAGTTCTTTCTCAAGTTCTCTCCCCAGTTCCTGTCCCCAGTTTTTCCTTTCTCCCCCTCGCTCCTGCCTTTTCAAGGATTCCCGGGGGGAGGTATGGTGAATGACCCCAGGTCGATCCCATTGGCTGAATTGCAATCACCTGGCCCAGGTGGGCTGATCCAGGTTTAACGCCCATCCGTACCCACCAGCGGGAAAACCTAGGCTTTTGTTCTATGCTTGGTTCTCCTGAGCATGCGTCAATGGACATCTCATTCCTGCCTATCTGCCTAACAAAACCTATTTTTCAACCCCAAGTCTTTCTTGCCAAAAAATAATGTCCCATAATAGGAATGGCATGAGCATGGCTTCTGCGTTGGATCAGATCAAGAAGATAGCTTTCATGCCCTGTACTAAGCTCACAAAAGAATGTAATCCAGTGCCTTGTAGACAGTCTCGTGTACACAAAAGGTTTTCTAAGAGTCTCCAGAAGGCTGTGCTACAGCCTAAATAGGCTGAATTGCAGCCTAAAACAGAGAGGGACCCATTTCAAAGAGACGTGGGGACATGGCTTTCATAAAATGGAATGCATCATGTAATCCAGTGCAAGGGAAACCCAGTAACTTTGGGAAGGTACTGCATTGGCTTGGACTAAACAGCCAGAGATAGTGCTACATAAAAAGAAAGAAGATGATTGATAAAGCAACCCAGACATTATTGTGGAAAAGGAAAAGGGACTTAGATGACAATCAAAAGCTACAAGGAACCTCTCTTTGGGAGAAGTCTTGTGGTTTCAACTTGTGTGCTCTGGGGGATATTTGGCAGTCATGTATTAAATTGTGCATTCAATTTAATCCCTTTAAGGGATTTTGTCAATGGGCCTACAGCCCAACTATCCTGACAGAAAACTCTATCTTGAAAATCACCCTGCTGTGAGGAAGCTAAAGGCAAGCACATGATACGATCACATGGAGGGAAATTGGGGAGCCAATGCAACAGCAAGAACCCAGGCCCTAGACCTATGAACCAAAGCAAACCCATCTTGCCAGGTCTCGCTGCTTGAGCTGGTTTGGCCAATGCCACGTGGAGTGGAGATGTGCTGCCCCAGCCAAACCTTCCTCAAATTACAAAATTATGAGCAAATAATACACCGAGTGGGATTGAAAGTCACTAAGTAGCAATAGGTAAGTAAAACATATGGGCCTACCATTACCTATCTGTAAAGAGTCTTTGGCAACTGGTTTATGGAAGACGCAGGCCCTGATTACCTCCCATAACACATATTCTTTATCATAGCCACGGACACTCATGGAAACATTAAAGTTGTGCTTGAGAGAGGAAAAGGTGAGTTAAGAACTGAGAAAGATGGTCATGCGGCCTGGATATTGCTCAAACACTCCAGTCTCCTTGGTCTCTTGGAAGAAGTAGAGGGATGAGAACCCAAAGTTGTAAACATCGTGTGGATTAGAAACGTGTTAAGTTTGGTGTGAGGGCTGAAGGCCCAGTTTTGTAAAATTATTTCTGTGGGATTTTCTAGAACCAGAGCTGCTCTGAGGCCCACACTGGAGAGAATGCCATGGTCATTACCCTTGTATGCTTTATTTTGGCTTATTCCCTCCCCCATCATGTATCAGGGCTTACCCAGTGCCACTTCTCAGCCCTGATACACGGTGTTGCTAAAATGGCTCAGTGATGTTAAGCAATCTGATCAAGGTCATGTGGCTTAAGGTCAGTTACAGAGCCAGACACTGAAATGCAAGAAGACTGACTCCTATGCCCAGACCTGGGACAAATCTCTCTGACAGAGCTGGGTAGATGCCCCTAAACATCCGTCTTGTGTGTGTGTGTGTATGTATGTATCCACATATATATGTTTGGTTTATTTGTCATCAACATAATTAGAGTACTTTCTATCCAAATAAAAAATGAATTAAGCCAAGGTTGGTGGTTAACAATTTGCACAAGTGCCTTTATGAACTATCATGGTTTACTTTCTTTCATTGGGAGGCAGCTCCAAGCTTCAGACCTCTTCACTCCCCAGGTGAGGTGCTACATTCAGACCACAGTCAGAGGAAAGGATTGACCAGAAAGAGTCAGTTCACTAAATGAGGTTCCTTTGAAAAGGAAGCCAAAATGGCCCTTAAACTCATGGCCATCAAGTAAATACTAGCTCATAGTGAGGGACCCTGTTGAACAGGATCCTACGGTACAGGGTAGCTCTGTCCCTGTGACTCTCCAAGACTAACTCCATGGAAGCAGAAAGCTCCATCTTTCTGCCACAGGGCTGATGGTGGTATCAAATTACTGGCCTTTGGGATGTGAGCTCAAGTTGTAACCACTATGCCACAAGGGCCCTTAGTCAATCTAACAGGTCTGGCAAAATGTAGAGCCAGACATTATATACTAATAAATGGCTCACCACCACCACCACAGGCTGGCTTACTGGTGGGGTCTTCTGCTATCAGGGTAAGGATAAGGGTAAGGGTAAGGGTAAGGGTAAGTGTTAGGGTTAGGGTTAGGGTTAGGGTTAGGGTTAGGGTTAGATAAAATTGATGTGTGACTTTACAGGGCCACTAGTAAGCCAGCATACTTAAAAGACTTACTCCCTCCCCCAACAGAATGGGTTCTTTTCCCCAAGATTTCAGGAAATGTGGCATGACCAGGAAAGACAACCAGTCCAAGTTCCTAAAGCCACCAAAGTGGAGGCCATCCCTCCCCTTCCCTCCCCATCCCCGTCATCTTTATCCCACTTTGCAGGACGACTCAGGAGCGGGAGAGCTGGCTTAAGACCCTTTGTGACCGCTGCCTGCCTATCAGTTCATGGGTGGCCAAAGAGAGAGAAATACCAACCCTGTAATTTTGCTACTGCCATGAATCGGGTGACTCGTGTTAAAAGGTCGCTGGACCCCAAAAGGGGTCACAACCCACAGATTGAGAACCACTGCTCTAGCCTAAGGCAGACTAGGAAGAAAGACCTGGTGATCTACTTCCAAATATTAACAAATGAAAGCCTTATGGGTCACAACAAAATATGGTCCTATAGAGTGCTGGAAGATGAGCCACTGACCTGCACACAACAGCTACAAAAATAGACTCAAACACACCAACAAAGGCCTGCTGAACTCCAAAGCCCTAACAAACCCACTGCCCTCAAGTCCATGCCAACTCACAGCGGCCCTATAGGACAGGGGCGAACTGTGTATTAGTCTGGGTATGCTAGAGGAAAATTGAGGGAGACTCATGTGTATGAGAGAGAGTTGGTGGTTTTTAAAAATCATTTCCCTATTATTTAATCATTATATTAGGGATTCATACAACTCTTATCACAATCCATCCATCCATCCATTATAAAGCACATTTATACATTCATTGCCCTCATCATTGTCAAAACATTTGCTCTCCACATAAGCCCCTGGCACCTGCTCCTCATTTTTCTCCTCCCTCCCCACTCCCCACTCTTTATGAACCCTTGATAATTTTATTGGGGGCTCATACAACTCTTATCACAGTCATTCCATCCATCCATCCATCCACCCATTGTATGTCAAGTACATTTGTACATGTGTTGCCCTCATCCTTCTCAAAACATTTGCTTTCTACTTGATCCCTTAGTATCAGCTCCTCATTTCCCCACTTCCATCCTCCACCCCTTCCCTCATAAATCCTTGATAATATATAAATTATTTTGTCATATCTTACACGTCAAACATCTCACTTCCACCACTTTCCTGTTGTCCATCCCCCAGGGCAGAGGTTTTATGTAGATCCTTGTAATCGGTTCACTCTTTCTACCCCACCTTCCCTCCACCCTCCTGGTATTGCCACTCTCACCACTGGTCCTGAAGGGATAATCTGTCGTGGATTCCCTGTGTTTCCAGCTCCTGTCTGTACCAGAGTACATGTTCTGGTCTAATTCTACCTTATAAATCCAGAGAGAGAGTTTTATATCAAACAGTAATTGTACATTAAGCAAACATCCCAGCCCAGTGCAGATCAAATCCATAAGTCTGATATTAGCCCATATGTCTGATACCAATCTATAAATTCCATTTCAGACCCATAAAACATGTGCAGTGATGCTGAATGCAGGATAATCACAGGCCAATGGGTGGAAAGTCTTGTGGATCCAGTGGCATTGTAAGAATCTCAATGCTGGCAGCGATCTCTCTGAGGCTTCTTTGGCTTCAGAGGTCTGGTCGCATCCATTTGGCTTGCCTTCTGCAATGTCTCCCAAGGAGTAGCAGAGAGAGAGAGAGAGAGAGAGAGAGAGAGAGAGAGAGAGAGAGAGAGAGAGAGAGAGAGAGAGAGAGAGAGGTGTCTTCCACCTCCAAGGAGGAAGTAAAAGATTTCTCAGAGTTCTCAGGAGAAGGCTATGCCCACATAAAAATCTCACTGACTATCTCCAGATTGGCAGCCTAGACTCCACACTTACACTCCTAATCCTTAACTTGACACAAGATTAGGTGACTACCACAGGCTCCTAATCCATAACAAGCCCATTTATTTTTTCCCTGCATACCGACACCAATCCAATACCCAAAGCTTTACCCAATGGGTGGAGATCTACTTCTAAAACATGAATATAGAAAAATCGCTTTTGCTTGAAGGCTCTCAAGGAAATGCTCACTGAAACCTCCATTCCTATTACCTCACCTCCCCCAAATTAGTCTTCTTCTGGGCTTTCAGTCACACCAAGATCTCTCCTGCCCCAAGGCCTTTACATGCACTGTCACCTCTTCCAAGCCCTGAAGTGCCAAGTTCAAAGTTCCAGTTAATCTCCCTGATCCTGAATTTTAAGAACTGTGTGTGTGGGAGGGAAGGGGTTGGGCTGTTTGTTGAACTGCTGGGTTTTGGAGCCATTTGTTATGCAACCTCATTTTGTCAATGACTGGTTAATTAATGCAGCATTCATTTGCCCTTCTTCCACTCACAGCACATGGCTTGTATCTTTGGGATCACTCTTCCACCATGCTCCATCTCCATGCTTCTGCTGGCATTGACCCAATCTGCCAGCTCCAGGCCTGGCTAGTCAGGGCATGACTTTCCTCTGTCCAAAGGGACTGGGTCAGACTCAGTATGTGACTCATGCTAGGTTAATGATATCTAACCCTAAAAAATGCCCCAGAAACAATTACCCCATTGCCAATGAGTCCATTTTGAATCATAGAAGGCCCCTATGGGGTTTCTCAGACTGTAAATATTTATGTGAGCAGAAAGTTCCATCTTTTTCCCTATGAGGTAGCTGGTAGGGTAGCACTGCCAACCTTGCAGTTAGCAATCCAATGCTTACCTGATAGTACCACCAATGATTAGAAAGGAAAAGAGCCTCTCTCTAATAGAATTCCTGAGCTTCTAGATAAAACTACAGCTGTCATCAGGAAGCCTGCGTGAAACTCAAAAGGAAACAGCACTGAAAGGAAAAGGTTCAAACTCTGATGGTATCAACTGAGTGCCAGAACCCAGCTATTCCTGATGCTCTGGCCCCAGACTTACAAATTCCATAAACCTACCCATTAATTCCTTCTCCTGTTCCTTCCCTTCTCACGCCCCAAGGTACTTTGACTTAGCCTTGAAGGCACTCACAACTTCACGGGTTCTGCCTTGCACAGGTGTCTGCTTGCTTCCAGTTCAGTCCTGACATTGTCCCTATCTTTAGCCATGTTAGGCTTGCGTCCTAGAGCTTTCCTTTGCTTGTCTCCCTATTGCTCTTGTCCTATGAAGACTGTGGCTTTATCTTTAAGTCTAAGTCCTGCCCTTTCGCTTTCGTAGAAATCTGTCTCTGTATCTTGGCTCGTGGCAGGTTGTGTCCTTCAAAGATGACTGTCCTAATGTTGCACATCGCACATTCTCTTGTTACAAGATGAGTTTGTGTTCATTTTTCCAGAAACAGGGCCTGCTTTCCCTCTTCCATGCATCTTGGCAGGCCTTTGACTATGGCAGAAGTGTTGCTCTGTGACTTCCACCTGGTCGTATTGGGTTGTTCACCATTGGGACCCTGTCAGGATATTGCAAGGAAGACCAAGCCAAATGAAAATGTCACATATAGGGTTCTTCTTGAGCTCCAACCAAAAGAAGTATCAGTCGTGTGAGGGAGTGAGTCTTAAGAGAGCTGCAGCCTCTGTCCTTTGAGCTACCCCAGCTAATGCTTGATGAAGCCAAAACTAGTGTCCTCACTGAGCTCTGCCCAGATTGCAGATTTGTGAACAAAATTGATATTATCATTACTTTAAGATGTTATTTGTGGGGATACTTTCTGTTAGCAGCAGATCATCAGAATACTGCCTAATCAGACTGCATTGCCAGTTTTACTCTCTCTCTATATATATATATATATATGTAGATAGGTAGATAGGTAGATAGGTAGATAGATAGATAGATAGATAGATAGATAGATAGATAGATAGATATCCTCCACTCATCTGTCAGTTGGTTGTACTATAATGGTTTGTGTATTGTTATGATGCTGGAAGCTCTGTTCCAAGAATTTCAAATACCAGCAGGACTGCCCATGGTGGACAGGTTTCAGTGAAACTTCTAGACTAAGACAGACAAGGAAGAGGGGCCTGCCAGTCCACTTCCAAAAATTACTGAAAGAAAACCTTATGGATCACAAGAGAACACTGACTGACTAATGTGTTTTGGACACAGTATCAGTGGACAATTCCTAGAGGAAGACATCATATTTGATGAAATAGAGGGACAGGGAAGATCCTTGTTGAGGCAGATTGACCTAATCGCTGCAACAATGGACTTCAACATTCAGGAATGTGTGACAATGGTGCAAGATCAGACAGCACTCCATTCCATTTCATATAAGGTCTCCATGGATCACAGTAGACTTGATGGCACTCTCTATATGTTTGTCTTCAGTGACTTCCCAGAGGGCTGCTCTGCCTGGCAGCCTCTATTCTTCATGCTTCCAAATGGGGAGCACAACAGGTCCATAGTCACTGATATTCCCCTCAATCCCCAGGTAAAGTAAGGAGGCATGAAGCTAACTAGGTTGTTCACTTTGCCTTGTCTCTCTTCCTTTTCCCCTCCTCCAAAAGGGCTAGAGGGGGTAAATACTTACCTTGCAGTCTAGAAGAGAATTTCTTCCACACCAAAATCTTCTCCTTCCTCAAAAGGCACATACATGCTTTCTCCTTGTTTTGAATTAAAATGGCAGATGGGATGGTAGGAAAGAAAATGAACTAGTCTAACAGAATGGCCAAACAGATTTACCTTCCACATAAGGATGCAAATAACTCCTCAGTCTTGTTATAGAGCCATGATATGAGCTCCAACAAAGCAGAGTAGAACACCACGGAGGTCAGACCAGAAAGACCATATTGAGTTGATTTTGTATGAGAGATTCTAGTTGCTAATTATACTTTTCATAACAGACAGATGGCAGGTATAGAAGCCCAGACTTAAAATGTCTTTATCTAATTGCCTGCCTAAATATATATTTGCAATATGGTCTTCAAAGGGAATACTTTCTTTACCTTAAATTCCATTTCTTTTTCTGCTCTTTTATGTAGTTTTATTTAAGTGTCATTGATGTACAATAAACCATAGTGTGTTTTGCTCTTTGAGGTTTTTAAAAAGAATCATTTTATTGGGGGCTCCTACAACTCTTATCACAATCTATACATACATCCACTGTGTACATTTGTTGCCATCATCATTCTCAAAACATTTGCTTTCTACTTGAGCCCTTGGTAGTAGCTCCTCATTTCCCCTCCTTCCCCCTTCCCCTCCCTCATGGACCCTTGATAATTTATAAATTATTATTCTGTCCTATCTTACACTGTCCGACATCTACCTTCACCCACTTTTTTGTTGTCCCTCCCTCATTCACAATGATATGATTTTTTTGTTCTTTGATGCCTGATACCTGATCCCTTCTACATCTTGTGATCACACAGGCTGGTGTGCTTCTTTCATGTGCGCTTTATTGCTTCTGAGTTAGATGGCCACATGTGAACCTTCTAGTCTTTAAAACCCTAGACTCTTTATCTTTTGATAGCTAGGCTCCATAAGCTTTCTTCACCTCATTTGTTTATACACCCACTTTTTGTCTTGAGTGATTGTGTCTGGAAGGTGACCATCATGGAATACCAGTTCCTTAAATTCCATATCTATAGGCTTAAGTCTTACCCACAGGAAGCCTATTTTTATTTTATCCCTGGAACAAAATCTTGCAATAATTTTCTCTTTTTGGGTAAGTCCATCCTGAATCACTTATCCTTTAACATTTAAAAGAATTTATCTGTAACCAACCCCATTTATATAGTCTCATTCATGCTATTTCCACAATAATTGCTAATAACCCTATTTTTTTAGAATCGGCAGAAAGCATCAGCATCAATATCCCATTGCCACTGAGTTGATTTCAACTCATGGGTACCCTATAGGACAGAATAGTATTGCCTCATAGGTTTCCAAGGCTGAAAAAAAATCTCTTTATTGTGAGTTGGGTGAAGGTTTACAGAATACATCCGTTTTCCATTTGACAGTTCACACATATTTTGCTTCATGATATTGACTGCAGTCTGCTCAACGTAACATCACTTATCGCACTTCCTCCTTGTATCTCCTGTTTCCATTCCCCCTTCTTTCCTGACCCCTCTGAACTTGATCTTTGAATAAATTATATCCTTTTGATTCAAATAGTTGTTTAGTGTTACTTTTTACCTTATAGATCTACCTATTGTTTGGCTGAAGATTGAGCCAAGGGAGTAAGTTCAGTTCCACATCTGAAGGTGCCTAAGGACAACCGTCTTGTGGGTTCCAAGAATCTCTCTCTGAGCAATACCCCTGAACTTTTAAAATAAGTTTAAACATTGTTGCACATATTTCTCCTATTCTATCCCAAAATTCCAAAGCAAACTCATTATCATTGTGTTGAAGCTGACTCATAGAGACCCTACAAGATAGAATAGAACTTCACCCTTTCATTTTCCAAGGCTTAAATCTTTACCAGAGCAGACAAACTCATATTTCTCACATGGACCAACTGATAGGTTAGAACCACTTACTTTGTGGTTAGGAGCTCAATGAGGAGTCCACTCTTCCATTAGAGCTCGTTAAGAATGCTATCCAGGATTCCCTAATGCTATCCCTCTCAGATCAGTTGGTAGTGGTAACAAATGTAAATCTTAAGGGGGTCAGACTGCCACATCGTAACTCTTCCTTGGGGAAAATGGTGGGTTTGAACTGCTGATTGATTAGCCCTTAAGTGCTTAATTACTGCCTCACCAGGGTTCTCCTTAACATCAGAACAGTGGACATTTATTGGTTTCTCTTGCTGGTCTCTGTTCCCTAAAAATTGCACTTCATCCACAGGGTTTTCTTCCACAACACACAGCCGCTAGTGTTTTTGTTGTTTTTTTTCCCACATGACTTCACCTTCCTGGTCAAAGCTGATTTGTCCAGTGCTAAACACACAATGAAAACATAGCCATATTTGCCCACTACAAAATTTGAAGTGAGACAGCAAGCTATTTGTTGAGTTTTTTGAATGACAGAAGTCTAAATGGAAGTGTTATGATACAGGAAACAGTGAGTTTTGATGTCCAGAATCTATGCTGGGGACCCAGTTGGCACTCTGAATGACTATTCAAAGTGATGGTATGAATTGTCCTCTTCCATGACCTACACATACAATAGATATAACCACTAAGTCCATGATTTGACAAATGTCTTGTATGATTGAGTTTGGGTTCCCCATAGGATTAGATTCTGAGACAAAGGTTTTAATTAAGCCATTTTTGGGGGAGATATCAATAAGGAAATGGGAAATAGACAAGGGAAAGAAGGCAGCCAATGAAAAGTACATTATCAAGCAATTTAAAATTGTGGGCAACTGGAGGTTAATCTTACTGGAGACACTGTAGAAAATCCACTAGTTATTCTGCCCAGAATGTGAGGGAGTGTAGCTATTTGTCCAACAACTCCTATGGGTCATTGGTTAAGGGTTACTCCAGGAAGCAAGAATTAACTCCACAACCTCCTAAGCCATGCATGCTCAGGTACAGTGGTCTACAGAAACTAGAGAAAGCAAGAAGAGAGATGTGCTGGCCATTCGGAATTAGGCTAGCATGCCAAGTTGTCAGACATGTCAGGTTCTTGCACTATCATAACTTGAAAGTCACCATGATCCTGTGAGATATACCACTGGTATTTCAAACACAAGCATAGTTACCTGTGGTGGAAAAATTTCAGAAAAGCTTACAAGCTAAATAGACTAGAAAGAATAACCTGCCAATCTACATGTGAAAAAAAAATAGTGGTGTTTGTGGAGCACATTGATAGCAGTGGAATATTTTTTCATATAGTGCAGGATGATGAACCCCTCAAGTTGGAAGACACTCAAAATATAATTGGGGAAGAGCTGTCTCCTCAAAGTAGAGTTGACCTTAGTGATATAAAGTTTTCAGGACCTATATTTGTTGATGTGGCAATGACTCAAAATGAGAAGAAACAGCAGTACTGCAATGACCACTAACAAGAAGATGGGATGCATGAAATATGGATCTAGAAAAATTGGAAGCCATGAAAAAATGGAACACATAAAGATCAAACACTCTAGGTGTTATTGAACTGAAATAGACTGGTATTGGCCATTTTGAATGTCATAATAATATGGTTTACATACCAGAGTAACAAATTTGAAAGCAATGGATGACTTTCATGTTAAAAAAGAGAATGTTCAACATCGATTCCAATGTTCACCATTGTTAGGTGTAGGATATATTATACCTACAAGGATGAATAATTAATAAAGTTATTATTCAAATTTACACACCAACCACTAATGTTAACAATAAAGCCATTGAGGATTTTTACCAACCTTTTCAGTCTGAAATTGATGAAACATGCAATCAAGATTACTGATGACTTGAATGCAAAAACTGGAAACTAAGGAGGAGGATCACTAGTTAGAAAATATGGCCATGGGGATGGAAGCCACATGGGAGATCTCATGATAGAATTTTCCAATAAGGATGGCTTATTGATTGAACATTTATTTTTCAGTGATGTAAACAGTAACCATAGACATGGATCATGTATATTGGATAGAAATACACAGGAATTAAATCAACTACATCTGTTGAAATAAACTACTATATATACTCGAGTATAACCCAAGGCAACTAATTTTACCCCCCAAAACTGGGGTGCTTTTTCAGCATAAAAAATGTGCTGAAAAAAACTCGGCTTATACTCAAGTATTTACGGTATAAAGAAGTTCAATATCATCAGTCAAGAGACTGGAGACCAACTGTGGAACAAGCCATCAATGGCAAATTGAACTCGAATTCAAATAAAATTAAAACAAGTCCCCAAGAGTCACAGTATGAATTTGAGTATATCTCATCTAAATTAGAGGATACTTCAAGAAGAAAGTTGACACATTGAACACAAATCCCCTGAGATGATACGAGTTCTGCAATAATATCAAGAACATCATAAATAAAGAAATTCAAAGATAATTAAAAAGATAGAAACTAAAGAAAAGACAAAATGGATGTCACCTTGAATGTGGAGTAGCTGAAGCCAATGAAAGAAATGATGAAGTACGAAAAAGAGAGAGAAATATAGAAATAATTGATGAAGTAAAGACGCTGAATAAAGAAGCTGAACACAAAATTTCAAAGGGGAATTCAAAAAGATGGAATAAAGAATTATATTAATAGTTGCAAAGACCTGGAATGAGGATAGCAAAAATGAAAAGCATGTGCATTTCACTAGCTGAAAAAATTGAAGAGAAATTCAAAATACAGAATTACACTGATAGCATCAAAAGAAGATGAAAGGGATTCACTGATCACATGAAGCCCAGGCTCCACAGCGCTGAGTCCAGAAGACCAAGATAGCATAGGTTTCTCACTGCAGATTGCTCTGAAAGTGCTCACAGTAGTAGGCCCTGGATCAACTGGGGAAAATGTAGAACTCAAAATAAGAAGACTAACCTTAGGATATGATAGGCACTAGTGGAATTCCCATTTGACACCTGACCTCACCTCCATGGCTCAACTTTCAGCCCCCAAATAGGAGACCTATACTGTCAACGATGTACAATTCAGAGCCCAGCACTTGTCAGGGAGTTACTCAGAAGGCAGGAAGGAATGGGAACGAAAGACCAATGGAAACGGCAAACAAAGTGAGGGAATAGGAAAAGTAGTATTGCGTTGTAGGTATTGCAATCAATATCATAAAACATTGCATGAATTGTAAGGAAAATCAATTTACTCTGTAGATTTTCCCTCACATCACAATCAAAACAGTGTAAAAAGAAAATAAGTCATATGACCGAGTACACTGGTAGATCTTGCTGAAGACCAATTTCCAGTGTTAAAAGATGTCACTTTGAGGAATAAGGCACAGCTGAGCCCTAGTGGTATAGTGGTTACAAACATAATGCGTCAGAACCAACCCAGTTGGGTTGCTCAACACAAGATCAGCAGTTCTGCTCCCATACAAAGTTCCAGTATTGGAAACCCACAGGGATATCTCTCCCCTGTCCTATAGAGTTGCTAAGGGTTGGAATCAACTTGATGGCAGTGAACTGGATGTAAGCCAGGCTGACTAGAGACACAAATCAAGTGCCACTCATATATGTGCAATAAATAGTTTTCTATCAAGAAGTCATTATAGTATTTCTATTTCAAGGAAATATGCCAGGCCAGTCCAACTCAAGTCCATAAGTCCAACACTAGCCCATAAGTTCCTTTCCAACTTACGCAGTTACATGCAATGATGCAGAATGCAGAATCGCTGGAGGGCTTCTGACTTCGTGTCTTTTTACAAACACACACACACTCACACTCACACCCTTGCAGAACCTCTAGAGGGCTTCTGACTTCGTGTCCTTTTTACACACACACACACACACACATATGCAGAATCTCTTGAGTGCTTCTGACTTCGTGTCCTTTACACACACACCCACACACAACCTTGCAGAATCTCTAGAGGGCTTCTGACATCGTGTCATTTTTATACACACACACATACTCACACTTATACCCTTGCAGAATCTCTGGAGGGCTTCTGAATTCGTGTCTTAATTAGTCACACACACACAAACACTCACACTCTTTCCTAATATCTGGAGGGCTTCTGACTTTGTGTCCTTTACACTCACACCCACACAAAATCTTCAAGAATCTCTAGAGGGCGCCTGGTATCGTGTCCTTTTTAAACACACACACACACATACTCACACTCATACCCTTGCAGCATCTTAGGAGAGCTTCTGACTTCTCCTTTTTACAGGCACACACACATACACACCATTGCTGAAACTCTAGAAGGCTTCTGAATTGGTTTCCTTTTTACACAAACACACAAACATTCTTGCAGAATCGCTGGAGGGCTTCTGACTTCGTGTCTTTTTACAAACACACACACACACTCACACTCAGACCCTTGCAGAACCTCTAGAGGGCTTCTGACTTCTTGTTCTTTTTACACAAACACACACACACACCATGGCAGAATCTCTAGAGGGCTTCTGAATTCGTGCCCTTTTTACACACACACACACACACACACACACACACACACACACACACAAACACTTTCTGAATCTCTGGAGGGTGTCTGACTTAATGTCCTTTTTACAAACACAAACACACACACACTCTTGCAGAAACTGTAAAGGGTTTCTGACTTCGGGTCCTTTTTACACACACACACACACACACACACACACACACACACACACCCTTTCTGAGTATCTGGAGGGTGTCTGACTTAATGTCGTTTTTACAAACACTCTTACAGAAACTCTAGAAGGCTTCTGACTTCGTGTCATTTTTACACACACACACACACACTCACTCACAGACCCTTGCAGAATCTCTAGAGTGCTTCTAACTTTGTGTCCTTTTTACACACACTCACACTCATACACTTGCAGAATCTATGGAGGCCTGCTGACTTCGTTTCCATTTTACACACACACACACACACACACACTCACACATGCAGAATCTCTTGAGTGCTTCTGACTTCGTGTCCTTTACACACACACCCACACACAAACCCTTGCAGAATCTCTAGAGGGTTTCTGACATCGTTTCATTTTTATACACACACACGTACTCACACACATACCCTTGCACAATCTCTGGAGGGCTTCTGATTCTTCTCCTTTTTACACACACACACACACACACACACACACACATACACATACACACCATTGCAGAATCTCTGGAACGCTTCTGATTTAGTGTCCATTTTACACACACACACACACACACACACACACACACTATGACGCACCCTTGCAGAATCTCTGGAGGTCTTCTGAATTCGTATTTTTTTAGTCACACACACACAAACACTCACACCCTTTCCTAATCTCTGGAAGACTTCTGACTTTGTCCTTTACACTCACACCCACACACAACCTTAAAGAATCTCTAGAGGGCGCCTGGTATCGTGTCCTTTTTAAACACACACACACATACTCACACTCATACCCTTGCAGCATCTTAGGAGAGCTTCTGACTTCTTCTCCTTTTTACAGGCACACACACATACATACCGTTGCTGAATTTCTAGAAGGCTCCTGAATTGGTTTCCTTTTTACACAAACACACAAACAATCTTGCAGAATCGCTGGAGGGCTTCTGACTTCGTGTCTTTTTACACACACACACACACACACACACACACACTCAGACCCTACAGAATCTCTAGAGGGCTTCTGACTTCGTGCCCTTATTACACACACACACACACACACCCTTTCTGAGTATCTGGAGGGTGTCTGACTTAATGTCGTTTTTACAAACTCAAACACTCTTGCAGAAACTCTAGAAGGCTTCTGACTTCGTGTCCTCTTTACACACACACACACACACACACACACACACACACTCACAGACCCTTGCAGAATCTCTAGAGTGCTTCTAATTTTGTGTACTTTTTACACACACACTCATACACTTGCAGAATCTATGGAGGCCTGCTGATTTCGTGTCCATTTTACACACACACACACACACACACACACTCACACTCTCTCAGAATCCCTGGAGGGCTTCTGACCTCGTGTCCTTTGTACACACACACGCACACACACCCTTGCAGAATATCTGCAGGTCTTCTGACTTCGTGTCATTTTACACCCTCGCATGCACACATGCATACTTGCACGCACCCTTGCAGAATCTCTGGAGGGTTTCTGACTTCTCCTTTTTACATATACACATACACACCATTGCAGAATCTCTAGTAGTCTTCTGATTTACTGTCCTTTTTACACACACACAATCACGCACCCTTGTTGAATCTCTGGAGGGCTTCTGAATTCATGTCCTTTTTTGACAGACACACACAAAACCTCACACCTTTGAAGAATCTCTGGAGGACTTCTGACTTTGTAACCTTTTGAAACACACTCATACACTTGCAGAATCCCTTGAGAGCTTCTGAATTCGTGTCCTTTACACTCACACCCACACACATCCTTGCAAATCTCTAGAAGGCCACTGATTTGGTTTCCTTTTTGCACAAACACACACACAATCTTGCAGAATCTCAGGAGGGCTTCTGACTTCGTGTCCTTTTTACACACACACACACACACACACACTCACACTCAGACCCTTGCAGAATCTCTAGAGGGCTTCTGACTTCGTGTCCTTTTTACACAAACACACACACACATACACCATGGCAGAATCTCTAGGGGGCTTCTGACTTCGTGTACTTTTTACACACACACACACACACATTCACACTTTCAGAATCTCTGGAGGGTTTCTGACTTAATGTCCTTTTTACAAACACAAACACACATACACACACACTTCCAGAATCTCTATAAGGCTTCTAGTTTCGTGTCATTTTTACACACACAAACATACACGCACCCTTGCAGAATCTCTGTAGGGCGTCTGATTTCATGTCCTTTTTACACACACATACACACAAAAACACTTGCAAAATCTCTGGAGGGCTTCTGACTTTGTAGGTTTTACTTACACAAACACACACACACACACACACACACACACACACACACTCATGCCCCTACAGAATCTCTGGAGGGCTTCTGACTTCGTGTCCTTTTTAGGGCACACACACACACACACATCCTTCCAGAATCACTAGAGGGCTTCTGATTTTGTTTCATTTTTACACACACAGACACATATATGCACCCTTGGAGAATCTCTGGAGGGCTTCTGACTTCGTGTCCTTTTTACACACACACAAACACTCACACCCTTGTAGAATCTCTGGAGGGCTTCTGACTTCGTTCTTTTTACACACACACACACACACACACACACACACACACTCATACATTTGCAAAATCTCTTGAGTGCTTCTGACTTCGTGTCCTTTACACACACACCCACACACAACCTTGCAGAATCTCTAGAGAGCTTCTGACATCGTGTCATTTTTATACACACACACATACTCACACTTATACCCTTGCAGAATCTCTGGAGGGCTTCTGAATTCGTGTCTTAATTAGTCACACACACACAAACACTCACACCCTTTCCTAATATCTGGAGGGCTTCTGACTTTGTGTCCTTTACACTCACACCCACACAAAATCTTCAAGAATCTCTAGAGGGCGCCTGGTATCGTGTCCTTTTTAAACACACACACACACATACTCACACTCATACCATTGCAGCATCTTAGGAGAGCTTCTGACTTCTTCTCCTTTTTACAGGCACACACACATACACACCGTTGCTGAAACTCTAGAAGGCTTCTGAATTGGTTTCCTTTTTACACAAACACACAAACATTCTTGCAGAATCGCTGGAGGGCTTCTGACTTCGTTCTTTTTACACACACACACACACACACACTCATACATTTGCAAAATCTCTTGAGTGCTTCTGAGTTCGTGTCCTTTACACACACACCCACACACAACCTTGCAGAATCTCTAGAGGGCTTCTGACATCGTGTCATTTTTATACACACACACATACTCACACTTATACCCTTGCAGAATCTCTGGAGGGCTTCTGAATTCGTGTCTTAATTAGTCACACACACACAAACACTCACACCCTTTCCTAATATCTGGAGGGCTTCTGACTTTGTGTCCTTTACACTCACACCCACACAAAATCTTCAAGAATCTCTAGAGGGCGCCTGGTATCGTGTCCTTTTTAAACACACACACACACATACTCACACTCATACCCTTGCAGCATCTTAGGAGAGCTTCTGACTTCTTCTCCTTTTTACAGGCACACACACATACACACCGTTGCTGAAACTCTAGAAGGCTTCTGAATTGGTTTCCTTTTTACACAAACACACAAACATTCTTGCAGAATCGCTGGAGGGCTTCTGACTTCGTGTCTTTTTACAAACACACACACACACTCACACTCAGACCCTTGAAGAACCTCTAGAGGGCTTCTGACTTCTTGTTCTTTTTACACAAACACACACACACACCATGGCAGAATCTCTAGAGGGCTTCTGAATTCGTGCCCTTTTTACACACACACACACACACACACACACACACACAAACACTTTCTGAATCTCTGGAGGGTGTCTGACTTAATGTCCTTTTTACAAACACAAACATACACACACTCTTGCAGAAACTGTAAAAGGTTTCTGACTTCGGGTCTTTTTTACACACACACACACACACACACACTCACACTCACACACACAGCCAAATGCATACCCATACCCTTGCAGAATCTCTGGAAGGCATCTGACTTCATGTCCTTTTTACAAACACACACACACACACACACACCCCTTGCAGGATCACTAGAGGGCTTCTGATTTTGTTTCCTTTTACACACACACACACACACACACACTCACACTAACACTCATACCCAGGCAGAATCACTAGAGGGCTTCTTACATCGTGTCCCTTTTACACACAAACACACATACACACCGTTGCAGAATCTCTAGAAGGCTTCTGACTTACTGTCCTTTACACATACACACACACACACACACTTGCAGAACCTCTGGAGGGCTTCTGACTTTGTGTCCTTTTTACACACTCACACACACACATATATACACATGCACGCACCCTCGCAGAATATCTGGAGGGATTCTGATTTCCTGTCCATTTTACACGCACACACCCACAGAGACACACACACACACCCTTGCAGAATCTATAGAGGGCTTCTGAATTCGTGTTTTTTTACACACACACACACACACACACACTCACAATCAGACCCTTCCAGAATCTCCTTAGGGCTTCGGACTTCATGTCCTTTTTCCAAACACACACATACATGCACCCTTGCAGAATCTTCAGAGGGCTTCTGACTTCGTGTTCTTTTTACACACCCACTCACACTCATACCCTTGAAGAATCTCTAGAGGGCTTTTGACATCTTGTCCTTTATACACACACACACACGCACACCCTTGATGAATCTCTGGAGGGTTTCTAAAGTCATGTCCTTTTTACATACAAACACACACACCCTTGCAGAATCTGTAGAGGGCTTCTGACTTCGTGTCCATTTTACAGACACACACACACACACACACGTTCACACTCAACCCTTCCATAATCTCTGGATGTCTTCTAACTTCGTGTTCTTTTTACACACACACACACACAAACACACACACACACACTCAAACCCTTGAAGAATCTCTGGAGACGGTTTGAACGACCCTGTTGGTCATGGTATGTCGTGTGACTAGAAGTGTATATGAGCAGAGAATCCCTCAGAGAACAATTACTGAAGTCTATAGAGCAGGGGTAAGGGATACACTGCGGGTCTCTCGGTCCATGCATGTGGCTCTGAAGTAAAATGGAAACCTTTTCAAGGACAGTGATTATTCAGATAATGGTGATTGAAGTTGCAAAAATATATTTTTTATCTCAAAGAATGTTTCAATTTTTGTGAGAGAAAAAGTAGGCTCTTCTATCTCAAAAGTTTGCCTCCCCGATGTAGATCAAGATGGCGGCTATGTCTAGAAACAGTCACTTCACATTTTGATATTTTTGTTTAATAAAGTGTCTGTGGTTTTAGAGCAATGCTTTCTGACTTACCCTCACATACTTTTACAGAATAAGTGATGAAGCAGCTGCTTGGACTGGGTGGGCACAGGGAAGCTGGGAAGGGTGAGGACCAGGAACAATCACTAGATAATAAATTATTTAATACATCTGCATCGGGACTGTGGCTCCAGAGCTACAACTCCGGTGCTGTGCAGCGCATTTCTTCCAGTTTGAAACAAAATTGGAGTCAATTATTATCTTCCTCATCAGTCATCATTTCCTATGGTTCTGGGGATTGGCAGTACTAAGCTAGCAGATTCTTCTGTACGGTTGCCGTCTGACAATGGCTTATGATGGAGACATCTCACACAGCTTCCCCACTGGTGTACTTGAAAATGGCCACTGGTGTTTGCTGGGACTTTAAGTGGGACTAGTGTCAGCATCTGCATGTGGCCTCTTCATCACACTTCCTCACAGCAAGGGGACTGGACTCCGAGGGTCTTGTACAGAGAAAGAGCCAGGTGGGAGCTGTATTACCTCAGAAGTCACACCGCACCTCACCTGCCAAACTTGACTCCTGGAGAGCCATAAGGCTGGCGTGGGTTCAAAGGAGGAAACATAGACTCCAACTTGGGATGTAGAATGACAAGATTCTGGAAGAGCTTGTAGGGAAGAAACAATCCCTTGAAGGCATTTTGTGAGCTACAGTCTTCCCCAGGACATAAACCTTAACTGGGCAACTCAGTGGTAGCCTTGCCAACTCTGGCTGGTGAGTTCCAGTGACTTTCTTTTGAAGGGAGGGAAGGCAAATTTGGAAGGGAACCCTCAGAAGCCCCCAAGTGGCCTGGAACCTCACCTTTGCAGACACCCACTGAGAGATCCTTCCTCCTTCAGGGAGTTAAGCTGGGCGAGAGGATGGTAGCTGGAAGGACAAAAGGAATTGACTAATACTCTGGAATTATATCACTCGCTCTCTTTGTAAGTTTTTCACTATTGTTCTAGTCCTGTGTTGAATCTATCTTTTCCTTACTCTCCCCTAGGACCTTCCCCTTAGATATGGGGCTGCGGGGACGGGTTGATTGATCTGTGCTGAAATCAGGGAGGTAGGTAGTAATAGAGGGAACCCGTTACTACTCCCATAGTTCCCATAGTAACCTGGACCAATTGGTGGGAGGAATGGGCAGATAAAGGCTGCATTGGGGTTTCGGTGCTTGGTGGAGGTGAAGGCTGACGTGTTTAGAGTGGAGAGAGGAAAACAGCCTGTTGGGGAAATGTTATTGGAGATGGCTTTGAGACTAGCCTCTACTGGTCTCTTGCTCCTCACTCTCCTCTTGGTAGCAGCACGTGTGTTCCCCTCCCCACCATCCCCTCATCCCAACTTGGAGCCCTTCTGGCTATTATTTCCTTATGGAAAAGCTGTCAGCTCATCATCCTGCTTTCTTCCATTCATGCTTCTTTAGCTCCGTGTTGACTTCTAACAGGAGAGAATCAGAAAAGTTAAGTCCCCACCCCACAGGGCCTTTGCTGAAGGAGACTGCAATCTGTGTACGGAATATCTCCTAGCTCACTCTCTCACTTCTCCCTAATAGATTTTTCCTGCCACTGCTCCTGGATGGAGGGGATGGAGAGTTCAAGTGATGCCACAGAAGTCACAGCAAAAGAACCAAGGCACTCGAAGGACCATTCATGAGCTGGAATATGATAGAAGCTCTTGAATGGGAAGCCACCGTTCTGGCAGTAAACATGCTCCTATGGACCCTCCCAGTTCTAAGGCTTTAGTGCAGTCCCAACAGAATGAGTTCTCCCTGGGTGAGTTCCTCCTGAAAGTGAAAGAGGGTTTATCCTTCTTTATCTTTGAAGCTACGCCTTCTATACCTACTGGATCCAGATATTGAGTATCTTCGCTTGCTGATTCCTGAACTCAACTGTGCTGATTGATAGCTGCATGGCCAAGGACCCAGACACAGCTCTGGATTCTCTGTTCGCTCTCTTTAGCCACCATTGGTTTCCTTTTGTCTAATTGTGCAACAGAAATCTCGGGGGATGCTTTATTCTAAAGTTCTTCCACTTCCCTAAAAGCGGTTATAGAGAAAGGCAAAGTTAACTGGAGTCTCTCCAGCACAAACTAGAACCCCAAGAGGGCTGCATAGGTCTCATCCAAAAGTGGAGATCTGCTGCCTCCCCCCTAGACTGGGAACCCATCATGGGTAGGGGTCAAGTGCTGTTTCTATCTGGACCTTCAGGGTCTTCTCAGTGCCTGGCTCATAGAGGAAATGAAAAATGCTTGTTTCTTCTTAACAAGTCAGAGATTTACTATTGTTGTTAGGGTCGGTCCTGTTGGTTCCCACTCATAACAACCCTATGTCAAACAGAACACAACGCCACCCAGTACCATCATCACAATTGTTCTTATGTTTGAGCCCATTACTGCAGCCCCCATGTCCATCCATCCCATGAGAGCCTTCCTCTTTTCCATTGCCCTTCCACTTTACCAAGCATGATGTCCTATTCCTGGGCCTGGTCTCTCCTGGCAACATGTTGGAAATACATATCCAAAGGGTGACAAAATCTGGCCATCCTTACTTCTAAGGAGCATTTGGCCTGTGCTTCTTCCAAGACAAGTTTATTGGTGCTTCTGGTAGTCCATAGTACTTTCTATGGTTCTTTTTTCCTAGCACCGTAATTCAAATACATCGATTCTTCTTTGGCCTGCCTTATTTAATCTCCAAATTTTACATGCATAGGAAGTGTTGAACATACTATGGCTTGTGTCAGATGCACCTTAGTTCTCAAAATAACATCCCTGCTTTTCAATACTCTAAAGAGGTCTTGTGAATATTTAGCCAATACAATGCAATGCATTTTTTAAGCTGTTGACTGCTGCTTGCATGAGCGTTGATCATGGATCCAAGGAAGAGGAAATCCATGACCACCTCACAATTCTACATCTAAGCATATACCTCAAAGAATAACAAACAGAGACTCAAAGAGATAGTGGTATACAAGTTCACTGCAGCACTACCCACAATAGCTGAAAGGTGACTATTACCAAAGTGCCCGGGGCCCGAAGAATGGATAAACCAAACAATATCTAAGTCATACAATGGAATATTATTCAGCCTTTAAAAAGGAATGATGTTTTGGAACATGCTACACCATGCAGGGACCTTGAACACCTTCTGCTGAGTGAAACAAGTCAGACCATAATGAGATTGATATAAAATATGCAGAATCCATAGGGAAATCCATAGACAGCAAGCAGAGTCACGGTTGATAAGGATTGGGTGACAAAAGCAATGGGGAGTGACTGGTTAATGAGCATTGACTGTGTCTCCATTCAGAGTGATCCAAATGTTGGCCTGATCCTATATTCGATTTGCATGGAGCCCCTGCCCTCTCCTGAGGGGTAGCCTCAGCAAAGGCACTGGCAGGCTCAGAATCTTGGTTTCCTGACCTGTGAGTGTGCTGGAAAGATTAGATGGAGTAATAAATAATGACACTGATCACAACCAATAATTATACAGCACTTACTATGGGCCAGACATTGTTCCCCAGCCGTGCTTCTAGCAGGCACACAAATACAATGCCCTTGGGGCCTAACAGAAACTCAGATTCCACTTCAGCAGATCTGAAGCAAGCTGCGAGAAATGGAGTTTCTCATGGGGACAACAGTGAGGACCAGGATTCTCAGAAGGATTGAGGCATTTGAATGGCAGTGATGGCAAAGACCGTGTGTGGAGTATACTGTGTGTGGCCAGGAGAACGAGCAAATCAGTCCTGGAGGAAATTGAGCCAGGACACTCTTCACAGAATGTTCTTAGAAGAGAGAATGGCAAAATGTTGTCATGTCGTTAGGAAAGACCAGTTGCGAGAAGAGGACATCATGTGGATCTGGGGAAACTCTTCATGACACGGACTGGCACCATAATCGCAACAATGACTTCAAACCTGCCGATGGGTAGGAAGATGGCATAGGATTGGGCAGTGATTTGTCCTATCAGACCTACGGTCAAAAGGAGTCAAATTTGACTTACTGGAGACTAACAACAACAACAAGGTCTTTCTATCTATTGATTCATTCAAACTCAACCTCGAACACACAACCTAAGCACTATTTTTCACTTCCCTTCTACACACAGCAGCGCAAAGGGGGTTCAAGGATTTGTCCCAGGTCATGGAGCTAGAAGGACATAGAGCCAGGTCTGGACAATGGAGCGATCTGACAACAGAGACATTAAACATAAGCAGGGCTTTGTCTCCCACAAAGATCATAGGCATAACCATAGTGGACTTGGCACAAGTCCTGCCGCATGGCAACCTTTCAGCAGATAGGTGCTATCTTAGTGCCATCCAGTTGACAGCAAGTCAGCGACTGTATAGGACAGGGTAGAACTGTCTGTGGGTTTTTGACACGAAATATTTACAGCATTAGAACTCCTAATCTTTCTCCCACAAAAGTCCCTATGATTGTTAGTAATTTGGTCAGAAGTCACTTTAATGGTGACCAAATCCTTCCTTTTTTGGGATTCAACATTATACCCCACTGCTTCTAATAGCTCCTCGCCCCAAACCAAAACAGGCATGAGAGAGTTGATTCTGACTCATGGTGCCCTCATATGTGCATTGCATAGGACTTTCAAGACTATAGGCTTTAAGCAGGTTGCCAGGCCTTTCCTCCATGGTGTCCCTGGGTGGGTTCCAACGGCAAATGATTTGTTAAATAGTTGTGTGTGGAACTGTTTGCCCCCCTTCAGGAACTCCAATATCCTTGCAGCCCTCTATTCACAAAGGACTGTCCTTCCAACCAAGAGCTCAGAGTGCTTGTTTTCTCTCTCTTATTATCTTTACATCAAGTTGTTTGGGACTCCCCAGGAGCTGGGTCCCAGGGACATATTTATATGTAATTATGACCCTGTCATCTACAACATGATCATGATAAATGGAAAAAATGCTGAAGTGATCAGGGCTATCTTCTTTCTGGGGTCCACAATAAATGATCATGCGAGCACCGGTCAAGAACTCAAGGGATGTATTGTATTGGGTAAATCTGCTGTTTGAGATCTCTTTCTTTTTTTCTTTTTTTGCAGCTGGGAAAGAGAAAGGGGAGATAGGCTGTTCTCCCAAGTTGGGGTCCCTGCCAGGGCACCCCCCACTCAAACCTGGCCAACTCCACTCGGGAATAGAGTTCCCTGCCACTTCTGTAGAACTGCCCTGTGGAAGGACCAATGTCCTAAAGGTTCAGAATGGAGAAGACAAGTTTCAAGAGCTACAGCCTAGCCCCTTACAGCCAGAGTGATACTCAACAAGGGCCCCCACAGGCACTTTCTAGGGATCTTAAGTAGTTGGGGCTTAAGGAGAGTGGCATGGGGCTCTAGCAAGCTAGGAGCCCCATCCCAGGTGGGGTTACATATCCCAAGCCCTTGATGGGGAGGCCTCAGGTAAGCAGTGGGCCCAATGGAGTTCTGGGTATGTTGGCCTGGAGGAGGGGAGCCACCTGTGGGGCTGGACCAACCCAGGGCATCCCAAGTGGGATGGGGTTCAGGGGCCTGGGCAAGGTCCCTCTTCCTCTCCATCCTCCATGGCCAGTCAGACTAACACAAGATCTTGGGCAGGCAGTGGGCCTGGGGCAGTGCCCAGATGAGCCAGGGGCTAGCTGGGCAGGGGGTGTTTCCTGGGTAGGCAGAGGGCCTCGGGCAGGGTCTTTGTGGCAGGCCCAGACCCAGGTGGGCAGGGACCTGGAACAGGGATCCCAGGTGTGTGCCCGGCCTGGACTGGACCCAGGGTTGGCAAGGGCCCTTATGCAGGTTCCTGGGTGGGTAGCGGGCCCAGGGCAGAGTCTTGGTGGTGAGCAGGCCCAGGGTGGGGTCAGGGGGTCTGGAGTGTGGTCCTGGGTGGGTCAGCTGGGCAGGGTGAGGATCCTGGTGGCTAGCCAGATGCCTGGTGGGCTGCAGACCCACATCAGGGGTCATGGTGGCAAGGCCCTC
>NW_027458436.1:0-48966 GCF_050624435.1 Tenrec ecaudatus
CCTTTATCCCACACTGTCCAGTAAGCACAGGTGGGGTTAACTGAAGGGAAGACAGACACAGGCTTTGGTCAGCGTAAGTTTTCAGGTTCTCAGGTCTCTCGCTTTGGTGCAGGTGCCTTTGCCTCCTAGCTGCTGGGTGTGGATGCTTTAGACAGTTATACGTCTATTGCTTCCGAGGATCACACCTTCCAAGGCATCTCAGCTCAGAAGGCCGAAGCCTTGACCGTGATTTCACTTTTGGTGCTCGACAGCTGTGTGGAGACGAGGGCCACATAGGACCCTCTTTCCCTTTCACGGACATGGCCTTTCCATTCCATCCCTCTCATTCAACCTCTTTTGTGAGATGCTGGACCCACGTTTGGGATTGGCAAAGGCATATGTGGGAATATTGGAATTATGATCCTAACCAGCCTTGCTACAGAAGTTTCCCTGATGTGAACTTGCTACTGAATTACAACACTGTTATACACGAGTTTCCTGGACGTTCACATCAAGTGCACAGATGAACACATTTATGTAGCAACGAGAAACTCCCTTCCCTCAAGCGTTTAGCTTTTTGACGACCTGCAGCTCAATATTTGTCTCCACCTTCAACCTTGCCAGTACAGCATATTTGACTTCGTTTCAAACACCTTACAGAGGAAGGCCCGTGTTTCACCACACGTTTCAGGAGAGAAAATGCTTTCACTTCAGTTCACTGGTCCCTCGAGTACTTTCTTTTAGGTGAGCGTCGAATTTCCACCATTTGGATCAGGAGTATAAATAAAGATAGAAACCTACTGTTTTTGTGGCCTTCTGCTAAGGAATCGGACCTTGAACGTTTTCGCTTATCTCAATTCAGACCTTCCCGACTTCACTTGCCTGTCGGTGACGGGAAAACGTGAATCCTTCAAGTCCTTGCGTGGCCTTCTTGGATTCCTCACCGCCAGTTACTTACGTTGCTACATCATGAGTCACTGCAAATGTTTTGCGGCGTTCAGATGTCAGGATTTTTCCCATCTTCATTAGGTTATCGGGATCTTTCAATCCTGCCAATTCTCGTATGTCTGAGTTACATTCTGGAACATAGCGGGATGCATTTGGCTATTTTCACCCACAAGCTGCTCACGGAGGTGGTTGGCTTCTCCCAAAGCCCCATTACTCACAAGTGAGCTTAATGAAGGACTGAGGGATATGCCTTGGTTGGCTTGCCTTTGCAAGTTCTCTTGTCTCTCGTGTCTTAGAGATCAGTACAGGGTGAACACACGGTCACTACTTAGCTGCCGTTGCGCTCCATGCTCACCTCTTTCACGAAATCTGGCAGCAGAAGCCCCATGGACTTATCGTGAGAGCCCACTTTTCAAGGAGCCATGTGGAGACCAGCACCAAAGCAGAGATAATTTGCCCTTCACCGACTTTACCTTTGCCCTATGTGGCTTGGGTCGCACTTTGTCTCTTCTGAGATGGTGGTAGATTTGTCCATTGTGTACAATGAAAAAGGTTGGAATTGTGAGCCTCGGCAGCGCTGGGCATGCAGGTGTTCCAGATGCGCTCCGAACATTTGACTGAAACTCCCTTTCTGCACAAGTTTCTGTGACATCGTTTCTCAAGAGTTGCCCGGCCATCACACTCTTGCAGCTTCGAGAACGTCCCTTCCCCTTGTCTCGGTTACATTACTTCGCTCCCGTCCACATTGTTCACAGCTCCAAGTACATCTCCAGGAGATTCATGACTATCATCTTGGTGTATGGCGTGCCGCTAGTAAATGTGGCCTCCAAGAGTTTTACTTCTCTCAATTCAAACCTTAACTCATCCACCAGTTTGCAGGTGAAGCAAAACACTGAATTCTGCTATCCAAGGGTTATCGTTCTGTGTTTTCCCACCGCGAGTCCCTTGTCATTTCTTGTGTCACCGAGCTATTATTTGTGCATATGGTTAAGAAAATGATCATTTCCCGTGTTCAGATATTATGGGAAAATTTGTATTTAAAAGATTGTCCGCGTAATAATCCCATGAAACAATGGAGCTGTTTCTCACCACAACTTCCCAGAGTTAGATCGTTACCCTTTATCCCACACTGTCCAGTAAGCACAGGTGGGGTTAACTGAAGGGAAGACAGACACAGGCTTTGGTCAGCGTAAGTTTTCAGGTTCTCAGGTCTCTCGCTTTGGTGCAGGTGCCTTTGCCTCCTAGCTGCTGGGTGTGGATGCTTTAGACAGTTATACGTCTATTGCTTCCGAGGATCACACCTTCCAAGGCATCTCAGCTCAGAAGGCCGAAGCCTTGACCGTGATTTCACTTTTGGTGCTCGACAGCTGTGTGGAGACGAGGGCCACATAGGACCCTCTTTCCCTTTCACGGACATGGCCTTTCCATTCCATCCCTCTCATTCAACCTCTTTTGTGAGATGCTGGACCCACGTTTGGGATTGGCAAAGGCATATGTGGGAATATTGGAATTATGATCCTAACCAGCCTTGCTACAGAAGTTTCCCTGATGTGAACTTGCTACTGAATTACAACACTGTTATACACGAGTTTCCTGGACGTTCACATCAAGTGCACAGATGAACACATTTATGTAGCAACGAGAAACTCCCTTCCCTCAAGCGTTTAGCTTTTTGACGACCTGCAGCTCAATATTTGTCTCCACCTTCAACCTTGCCAGTACAGCATATTTGACTTCGTTTCAAACACCTTACAGAGGAAGGCCCGTGTTTCACCACACGTTTCAGGAGAGAAAATGCTTTCACTTCAGTTCACTGGTCCCTCGAGTACTTTCTTTTAGGTGAGCGTCGAATTTCCACCATTTGGATCAGGAGTATAAATAAAGATAGAAACCTACTGTTTTTGTGGCCTTCTGCTAAGGAATCGGACCTTGAACGTTTTCGCTTATCTCAATTCAGACCTTCCCGACTTCACTTGCCTGTCGGTGACGGGAAAACGTGAATCCTTCAAGTCCTTGCGTGGCCTTCTTGGATTCCTCACCGCCAGTTACTTACGTTGCTACATCATGAGTCACTGCAAATGTTTTGCGGCGTTCAGATGTCAGGATTTTTCCCATCTTCATTAGGTTATCGGGATCTTTCAATCCTGCCAATTCTCGTATGTCTGAGTTACATTCTGGAACATAGCGGGATGCATTTGGCTATTTTCACCCACAAGCTGCTCACGGAGGTGGTTGGCTTCTCCCAAAGCCCCATTACTCACAAGTGAGCTTAATGAAGGACTGAGGGATATGCCTTGGTTGGCTTGCCTTTGCAAGTTCTCTTGTCTCTCGTGTCTTAGAGATCAGTACAGGGTGAACACACGGTCACTACTTAGCTGCCGTTGCGCTCCATGCTCACCTCTTTCACGAAATCTGGCAGCAGAAGCCCCATGGACTTATCGTGAGAGCCCACTTTTCAAGGAGCCATGTGGAGACCAGCACCAAAGCAGAGATAATTTGCCCTTCACCGACTTTACCTTTGCCCTATGTGGCTTGGGTCGCACTTTGTCTCTTCTGAGATGGTGGTAGATTTGTCCATTGTGTACAATGAAAAAGGTTGGAATTGTGAGCCTCGGCAGCGCTGGGCATGCAGGTGTTCCAGATGCGCTCCGAACATTTGACTGAAACTCCCTTTCTGCACAAGTTTCTGTGACATCGTTTCTCAAGAGTTGCCCGGCCATCACACTCTTGCAGCTTCGAGAACGTCCCTTCCCCTTGTCTCGGTTACATTACTTCGCTCCCGTCCACATTGTTCACAGCTCCAAGTACATCTCCAGGAGATTCATGACTATCATCTTGGTGTATGGCGTGCCGCTAGTAAATGTGGCCTCCAAGAGTTTTACTTCTCTCAATTCAAACCTTAACTCATCCACCAGTTTGCAGGTGAAGCAAAACACTGAATTCTGCTATCCAAGGGTTATCGTTCTGTGTTTTCCCACCGCGAGTCCCTTGTCATTTCTTGTGTCACCGAGCTATTATTTGTGCATATGGTTAAGAAAATGATCATTTCCCGTGTTCAGATATTATGGGAAAATTTGTATTTAAAAGATTGTCCGCGTAATAATCCCATGAAACAATGGAGCTGTTTCTCACCACAACTTCCCAGAGTTAGATCGTTACCCTTTATCCCACACTGTCCAGTAAGCACAGGTGGGGTTAACTGAAGGGAAGACAGACACAGGCTTTGGTCAGCGTAAGTTTTCAGGTTCTCAGGTCTCTCGCTTTGGTGCAGGTGCCTTTGCCTCCTAGCTGCTGGGTGTGGATGCTTTAGACAGTTATACGTCTATTGCTTCCGAGGATCACACCTTCCAAGGCATCTCAGCTCAGAAGGCCGAAGCCTTGACCGTGATTTCACTTTTGGTGCTCGACAGCTGTGTGGAGACGAGGGCCACATAGGACCCTCTTTCCCTTTCACGGACATGGCCTTTCCATTCCATCCCTCTCATTCAACCTCTTTTGTGAGATGCTGGACCCACGTTTGGGATTGGCAAAGGCATATGTGGGAATATTGGAATTATGATCCTAACCAGCCTTGCTACAGAAGTTTCCCTGATGTGAACTTGCTACTGAATTACAACACTGTTATACACGAGTTTCCTGGACGTTCACATCAAGTGCACAGATGAACACATTTATGTAGCAACGAGAAACTCCCTTCCCTCAAGCGTTTAGCTTTTTGACGACCTGCAGCTCAATATTTGTCTCCACCTTCAACCTTGCCAGTACAGCATATTTGACTTCGTTTCAAACACCTTACAGAGGAAGGCCCGTGTTTCACCACACGTTTCAGGAGAGAAAATGCTTTCACTTCAGTTCACTGGTCCCTCGAGTACTTTCTTTTAGGTGAGCGTCGAATTTCCACCATTTGGATCAGGAGTATAAATAAAGATAGAAACCTACTGTTTTTGTGGCCTTCTGCTAAGGAATCGGACCTTGAACGTTTTCGCTTATCTCAATTCAGACCTTCCCGACTTCACTTGCCTGTCGGTGACGGGAAAACGTGAATCCTTCAAGTCCTTGCGTGGCCTTCTTGGATTCCTCACCGCCAGTTACTTACGTTGCTACATCATGAGTCACTGCAAATGTTTTGCGGCGTTCAGATGTCAGGATTTTTCCCATCTTCATTAGGTTATCGGGATCTTTCAATCCTGCCAATTCTCGTATGTCTGAGTTACATTCTGGAACATAGCGGGATGCATTTGGCTATTTTCACCCACAAGCTGCTCACGGAGGTGGTTGGCTTCTCCCAAAGCCCCATTACTCACAAGTGAGCTTAATGAAGGACTGAGGGATATGCCTTGGTTGGCTTGCCTTTGCAAGTTCTCTTGTCTCTCGTGTCTTAGAGATCAGTACAGGGTGAACACACGGTCACTACTTAGCTGCCGTTGCGCTCCATGCTCACCTCTTTCACGAAATCTGGCAGCAGAAGCCCCATGGACTTATCGTGAGAGCCCACTTTTCAAGGAGCCATGTGGAGACCAGCACCAAAGCAGAGATAATTTGCCCTTCACCGACTTTACCTTTGCCCTATGTGGCTTGGGTCGCACTTTGTCTCTTCTGAGATGGTGGTAGATTTGTCCATTGTGTACAATGAAAAAGGTTGGAATTGTGAGCCTCGGCAGCGCTGGGCATGCAGGTGTTCCAGATGCGCTCCGAACATTTGACTGAAACTCCCTTTCTGCACAAGTTTCTGTGACATCGTTTCTCAAGAGTTGCCCGGCCATCACACTCTTGCAGCTTCGAGAACGTCCCTTCCCCTTGTCTCGGTTACATTACTTCGCTCCCGTCCACATTGTTCACAGCTCCAAGTACATCTCCAGGAGATTCATGACTATCATCTTGGTGTATGGCGTGCCGCTAGTAAATGTGGCCTCCAAGAGTTTTACTTCTCTCAATTCAAACCTTAACTCATCCACCAGTTTGCAGGTGAAGCAAAACACTGAATTCTGCTATCCAAGGGTTATCGTTCTGTGTTTTCCCACCGCGAGTCCCTTGTCATTTCTTGTGTCACCGAGCTATTATTTGTGCATATGGTTAAGAAAATGATCATTTCCCGTGTTCAGATATTATGGGAAAATTTGTATTTAAAAGATTGTCCGCGTAATAATCCCATGAAACAATGGAGCTGTTTCTCACCACAACTTCCCAGAGTTAGATCGTTACCCTTTATCCCACACTGTCCAGTAAGCACAGGTGGGGTTAACTGAAGGGAAGACAGACACAGGCTTTGGTCAGCGTAAGTTTTCAGGTTCTCAGGTCTCTCGCTTTGGTGCAGGTGCCTTTGCCTCCTAGCTGCTGGGTGTGGATGCTTTAGACAGTTATACGTCTATTGCTTCCGAGGATCACACCTTCCAAGGCATCTCAGCTCAGAAGGCCGAAGCCTTGACCGTGATTTCACTTTTGGTGCTCGACAGCTGTGTGGAGACGAGGGCCACATAGGACCCTCTTTCCCTTTCACGGACATGGCCTTTCCATTCCATCCCTCTCATTCAACCTCTTTTGTGAGATGCTGGACCCACGTTTGGGATTGGCAAAGGCATATGTGGGAATATTGGAATTATGATCCTAACCAGCCTTGCTACAGAAGTTTCCCTGATGTGAACTTGCTACTGAATTACAACACTGTTATACACGAGTTTCCTGGACGTTCACATCAAGTGCACAGATGAACACATTTATGTAGCAACGAGAAACTCCCTTCCCTCAAGCGTTTAGCTTTTTGACGACCTGCAGCTCAATATTTGTCTCCACCTTCAACCTTGCCAGTACAGCATATTTGACTTCGTTTCAAACACCTTACAGAGGAAGGCCCGTGTTTCACCACACGTTTCAGGAGAGAAAATGCTTTCACTTCAGTTCACTGGTCCCTCGAGTACTTTCTTTTAGGTGAGCGTCGAATTTCCACCATTTGGATCAGGAGTATAAATAAAGATAGAAACCTACTGTTTTTGTGGCCTTCTGCTAAGGAATCGGACCTTGAACGTTTTCGCTTATCTCAATTCAGACCTTCCCGACTTCACTTGCCTGTCGGTGACGGGAAAACGTGAATCCTTCAAGTCCTTGCGTGGCCTTCTTGGATTCCTCACCGCCAGTTACTTACGTTGCTACATCATGAGTCACTGCAAATGTTTTGCGGCGTTCAGATGTCAGGATTTTTCCCATCTTCATTAGGTTATCGGGATCTTTCAATCCTGCCAATTCTCGTATGTCTGAGTTACATTCTGGAACATAGCGGGATGCATTTGGCTATTTTCACCCACAAGCTGCTCACGGAGGTGGTTGGCTTCTCCCAAAGCCCCATTACTCACAAGTGAGCTTAATGAAGGACTGAGGGATATGCCTTGGTTGGCTTGCCTTTGCAAGTTCTCTTGTCTCTCGTGTCTTAGAGATCAGTACAGGGTGAACACACGGTCACTACTTAGCTGCCGTTGCGCTCCATGCTCACCTCTTTCACGAAATCTGGCAGCAGAAGCCCCATGGACTTATCGTGAGAGCCCACTTTTCAAGGAGCCATGTGGAGACCAGCACCAAAGCAGAGATAATTTGCCCTTCACCGACTTTACCTTTGCCCTATGTGGCTTGGGTCGCACTTTGTCTCTTCTGAGATGGTGGTAGATTTGTCCATTGTGTACAATGAAAAAGGTTGGAATTGTGAGCCTCGGCAGCGCTGGGCATGCAGGTGTTCCAGATGCGCTCCGAACATTTGACTGAAACTCCCTTTCTGCACAAGTTTCTGTGACATCGTTTCTCAAGAGTTGCCCGGCCATCACACTCTTGCAGCTTCGAGAACGTCCCTTCCCCTTGTCTCGGTTACATTACTTCGCTCCCGTCCACATTGTTCACAGCTCCAAGTACATCTCCAGGAGATTCATGACTATCATCTTGGTGTATGGCGTGCCGCTAGTAAATGTGGCCTCCAAGAGTTTTACTTCTCTCAATTCAAACCTTAACTCATCCACCAGTTTGCAGGTGAAGCAAAACACTGAATTCTGCTATCCAAGGGTTATCGTTCTGTGTTTTCCCACCGCGAGTCCCTTGTCATTTCTTGTGTCACCGAGCTATTATTTGTGCATATGGTTAAGAAAATGATCATTTCCCGTGTTCAGATATTATGGGAAAATTTGTATTTAAAAGATTGTCCGCGTAATAATCCCATGAAACAATGGAGCTGTTTCTCACCACAACTTCCCAGAGTTAGATCGTTACCCTTTATCCCACACTGTCCAGTAAGCACAGGTGGGGTTAACTGAAGGGAAGACAGACACAGGCTTTGGTCAGCGTAAGTTTTCAGGTTCTCAGGTCTCTCGCTTTGGTGCAGGTGCCTTTGCCTCCTAGCTGCTGGGTGTGGATGCTTTAGACAGTTATACGTCTATTGCTTCCGAGGATCACACCTTCCAAGGCATCTCAGCTCAGAAGGCCGAAGCCTTGACCGTGATTTCACTTTTGGTGCTCGACAGCTGTGTGGAGACGAGGGCCACATAGGACCCTCTTTCCCTTTCACGGACATGGCCTTTCCATTCCATCCCTCTCATTCAACCTCTTTTGTGAGATGCTGGACCCACGTTTGGGATTGGCAAAGGCATATGTGGGAATATTGGAATTATGATCCTAACCAGCCTTGCTACAGAAGTTTCCCTGATGTGAACTTGCTACTGAATTACAACACTGTTATACACGAGTTTCCTGGACGTTCACATCAAGTGCACAGATGAACACATTTATGTAGCAACGAGAAACTCCCTTCCCTCAAGCGTTTAGCTTTTTGACGACCTGCAGCTCAATATTTGTCTCCACCTTCAACCTTGCCAGTACAGCATATTTGACTTCGTTTCAAACACCTTACAGAGGAAGGCCCGTGTTTCACCACACGTTTCAGGAGAGAAAATGCTTTCACTTCAGTTCACTGGTCCCTCGAGTACTTTCTTTTAGGTGAGCGTCGAATTTCCACCATTTGGATCAGGAGTATAAATAAAGATAGAAACCTACTGTTTTTGTGGCCTTCTGCTAAGGAATCGGACCTTGAACGTTTTCGCTTATCTCAATTCAGACCTTCCCGACTTCACTTGCCTGTCGGTGACGGGAAAACGTGAATCCTTCAAGTCCTTGCGTGGCCTTCTTGGATTCCTCACCGCCAGTTACTTACGTTGCTACATCATGAGTCACTGCAAATGTTTTGCGGCGTTCAGATGTCAGGATTTTTCCCATCTTCATTAGGTTATCGGGATCTTTCAATCCTGCCAATTCTCGTATGTCTGAGTTACATTCTGGAACATAGCGGGATGCATTTGGCTATTTTCACCCACAAGCTGCTCACGGAGGTGGTTGGCTTCTCCCAAAGCCCCATTACTCACAAGTGAGCTTAATGAAGGACTGAGGGATATGCCTTGGTTGGCTTGCCTTTGCAAGTTCTCTTGTCTCTCGTGTCTTAGAGATCAGTACAGGGTGAACACACGGTCACTACTTAGCTGCCGTTGCGCTCCATGCTCACCTCTTTCACGAAATCTGGCAGCAGAAGCCCCATGGACTTATCGTGAGAGCCCACTTTTCAAGGAGCCATGTGGAGACCAGCACCAAAGCAGAGATAATTTGCCCTTCACCGACTTTACCTTTGCCCTATGTGGCTTGGGTCGCACTTTGTCTCTTCTGAGATGGTGGTAGATTTGTCCATTGTGTACAATGAAAAAGGTTGGAATTGTGAGCCTCGGCAGCGCTGGGCATGCAGGTGTTCCAGATGCGCTCCGAACATTTGACTGAAACTCCCTTTCTGCACAAGTTTCTGTGACATCGTTTCTCAAGAGTTGCCCGGCCATCACACTCTTGCAGCTTCGAGAACGTCCCTTCCCCTTGTCTCGGTTACATTACTTCGCTCCCGTCCACATTGTTCACAGCTCCAAGTACATCTCCAGGAGATTCATGACTATCATCTTGGTGTATGGCGTGCCGCTAGTAAATGTGGCCTCCAAGAGTTTTACTTCTCTCAATTCAAACCTTAACTCATCCACCAGTTTGCAGGTGAAGCAAAACACTGAATTCTGCTATCCAAGGGTTATCGTTCTGTGTTTTCCCACCGCGAGTCCCTTGTCATTTCTTGTGTCACCGAGCTATTATTTGTGCATATGGTTAAGAAAATGATCATTTCCCGTGTTCAGATATTATGGGAAAATTTGTATTTAAAAGATTGTCCGCGTAATAATCCCATGAAACAATGGAGCTGTTTCTCACCACAACTTCCCAGAGTTAGATCGTTACCCTTTATCCCACACTGTCCAGTAAGCACAGGTGGGGTTAACTGAAGGGAAGACAGACACAGGCTTTGGTCAGCGTAAGTTTTCAGGTTCTCAGGTCTCTCGCTTTGGTGCAGGTGCCTTTGCCTCCTAGCTGCTGGGTGTGGATGCTTTAGACAGTTATACGTCTATTGCTTCCGAGGATCACACCTTCCAAGGCATCTCAGCTCAGAAGGCCGAAGCCTTGACCGTGATTTCACTTTTGGTGCTCGACAGCTGTGTGGAGACGAGGGCCACATAGGACCCTCTTTCCCTTTCACGGACATGGCCTTTCCATTCCATCCCTCTCATTCAACCTCTTTTGTGAGATGCTGGACCCACGTTTGGGATTGGCAAAGGCATATGTGGGAATATTGGAATTATGATCCTAACCAGCCTTGCTACAGAAGTTTCCCTGATGTGAACTTGCTACTGAATTACAACACTGTTATACACGAGTTTCCTGGACGTTCACATCAAGTGCACAGATGAACACATTTATGTAGCAACGAGAAACTCCCTTCCCTCAAGCGTTTAGCTTTTTGACGACCTGCAGCTCAATATTTGTCTCCACCTTCAACCTTGCCAGTACAGCATATTTGACTTCGTTTCAAACACCTTACAGAGGAAGGCCCGTGTTTCACCACACGTTTCAGGAGAGAAAATGCTTTCACTTCAGTTCACTGGTCCCTCGAGTACTTTCTTTTAGGTGAGCGTCGAATTTCCACCATTTGGATCAGGAGTATAAATAAAGATAGAAACCTACTGTTTTTGTGGCCTTCTGCTAAGGAATCGGACCTTGAACGTTTTCGCTTATCTCAATTCAGACCTTCCCGACTTCACTTGCCTGTCGGTGACGGGAAAACGTGAATCCTTCAAGTCCTTGCGTGGCCTTCTTGGATTCCTCACCGCCAGTTACTTACGTTGCTACATCATGAGTCACTGCAAATGTTTTGCGGCGTTCAGATGTCAGGATTTTTCCCATCTTCATTAGGTTATCGGGATCTTTCAATCCTGCCAATTCTCGTATGTCTGAGTTACATTCTGGAACATAGCGGGATGCATTTGGCTATTTTCACCCACAAGCTGCTCACGGAGGTGGTTGGCTTCTCCCAAAGCCCCATTACTCACAAGTGAGCTTAATGAAGGACTGAGGGATATGCCTTGGTTGGCTTGCCTTTGCAAGTTCTCTTGTCTCTCGTGTCTTAGAGATCAGTACAGGGTGAACACACGGTCACTACTTAGCTGCCGTTGCGCTCCATGCTCACCTCTTTCACGAAATCTGGCAGCAGAAGCCCCATGGACTTATCGTGAGAGCCCACTTTTCAAGGAGCCATGTGGAGACCAGCACCAAAGCAGAGATAATTTGCCCTTCACCGACTTTACCTTTGCCCTATGTGGCTTGGGTCGCACTTTGTCTCTTCTGAGATGGTGGTAGATTTGTCCATTGTGTACAATGAAAAAGGTTGGAATTGTGAGCCTCGGCAGCGCTGGGCATGCAGGTGTTCCAGATGCGCTCCGAACATTTGACTGAAACTCCCTTTCTGCACAAGTTTCTGTGACATCGTTTCTCAAGAGTTGCCCGGCCATCACACTCTTGCAGCTTCGAGAACGTCCCTTCCCCTTGTCTCGGTTACATTACTTCGCTCCCGTCCACATTGTTCACAGCTCCAAGTACATCTCCAGGAGATTCATGACTATCATCTTGGTGTATGGCGTGCCGCTAGTAAATGTGGCCTCCAAGAGTTTTACTTCTCTCAATTCAAACCTTAACTCATCCACCAGTTTGCAGGTGAAGCAAAACACTGAATTCTGCTATCCAAGGGTTATCGTTCTGTGTTTTCCCACCGCGAGTCCCTTGTCATTTCTTGTGTCACCGAGCTATTATTTGTGCATATGGTTAAGAAAATGATCATTTCCCGTGTTCAGATATTATGGGAAAATTTGTATTTAAAAGATTGTCCGCGTAATAATCCCATGAAACAATGGAGCTGTTTCTCACCACAACTTCCCAGAGTTAGATCGTTACCCTTTATCCCACACTGTCCAGTAAGCACAGGTGGGGTTAACTGAAGGGAAGACAGACACAGGCTTTGGTCAGCGTAAGTTTTCAGGTTCTCAGGTCTCTCGCTTTGGTGCAGGTGCCTTTGCCTCCTAGCTGCTGGGTGTGGATGCTTTAGACAGTTATACGTCTATTGCTTCCGAGGATCACACCTTCCAAGGCATCTCAGCTCAGAAGGCCGAAGCCTTGACCGTGATTTCACTTTTGGTGCTCGACAGCTGTGTGGAGACGAGGGCCACATAGGACCCTCTTTCCCTTTCACGGACATGGCCTTTCCATTCCATCCCTCTCATTCAACCTCTTTTGTGAGATGCTGGACCCACGTTTGGGATTGGCAAAGGCATATGTGGGAATATTGGAATTATGATCCTAACCAGCCTTGCTACAGAAGTTTCCCTGATGTGAACTTGCTACTGAATTACAACACTGTTATACACGAGTTTCCTGGACGTTCACATCAAGTGCACAGATGAACACATTTATGTAGCAACGAGAAACTCCCTTCCCTCAAGCGTTTAGCTTTTTGACGACCTGCAGCTCAATATTTGTCTCCACCTTCAACCTTGCCAGTACAGCATATTTGACTTCGTTTCAAACACCTTACAGAGGAAGGCCCGTGTTTCACCACACGTTTCAGGAGAGAAAATGCTTTCACTTCAGTTCACTGGTCCCTCGAGTACTTTCTTTTAGGTGAGCGTCGAATTTCCACCATTTGGATCAGGAGTATAAATAAAGATAGAAACCTACTGTTTTTGTGGCCTTCTGCTAAGGAATCGGACCTTGAACGTTTTCGCTTATCTCAATTCAGACCTTCCCGACTTCACTTGCCTGTCGGTGACGGGAAAACGTGAATCCTTCAAGTCCTTGCGTGGCCTTCTTGGATTCCTCACCGCCAGTTACTTACGTTGCTACATCATGAGTCACTGCAAATGTTTTGCGGCGTTCAGATGTCAGGATTTTTCCCATCTTCATTAGGTTATCGGGATCTTTCAATCCTGCCAATTCTCGTATGTCTGAGTTACATTCTGGAACATAGCGGGATGCATTTGGCTATTTTCACCCACAAGCTGCTCACGGAGGTGGTTGGCTTCTCCCAAAGCCCCATTACTCACAAGTGAGCTTAATGAAGGACTGAGGGATATGCCTTGGTTGGCTTGCCTTTGCAAGTTCTCTTGTCTCTCGTGTCTTAGAGATCAGTACAGGGTGAACACACGGTCACTACTTAGCTGCCGTTGCGCTCCATGCTCACCTCTTTCACGAAATCTGGCAGCAGAAGCCCCATGGACTTATCGTGAGAGCCCACTTTTCAAGGAGCCATGTGGAGACCAGCACCAAAGCAGAGATAATTTGCCCTTCACCGACTTTACCTTTGCCCTATGTGGCTTGGGTCGCACTTTGTCTCTTCTGAGATGGTGGTAGATTTGTCCATTGTGTACAATGAAAAAGGTTGGAATTGTGAGCCTCGGCAGCGCTGGGCATGCAGGTGTTCCAGATGCGCTCCGAACATTTGACTGAAACTCCCTTTCTGCACAAGTTTCTGTGACATCGTTTCTCAAGAGTTGCCCGGCCATCACACTCTTGCAGCTTCGAGAACGTCCCTTCCCCTTGTCTCGGTTACATTACTTCGCTCCCGTCCACATTGTTCACAGCTCCAAGTACATCTCCAGGAGATTCATGACTATCATCTTGGTGTATGGCGTGCCGCTAGTAAATGTGGCCTCCAAGAGTTTTACTTCTCTCAATTCAAACCTTAACTCATCCACCAGTTTGCAGGTGAAGCAAAACACTGAATTCTGCTATCCAAGGGTTATCGTTCTGTGTTTTCCCACCGCGAGTCCCTTGTCATTTCTTGTGTCACCGAGCTATTATTTGTGCATATGGTTAAGAAAATGATCATTTCCCGTGTTCAGATATTATGGGAAAATTTGTATTTAAAAGATTGTCCGCGTAATAATCCCATGAAACAATGGAGCTGTTTCTCACCACAACTTCCCAGAGTTAGATCGTTACCCTTTATCCCACACTGTCCAGTAAGCACAGGTGGGGTTAACTGAAGGGAAGACAGACACAGGCTTTGGTCAGCGTAAGTTTTCAGGTTCTCAGGTCTCTCGCTTTGGTGCAGGTGCCTTTGCCTCCTAGCTGCTGGGTGTGGATGCTTTAGACAGTTATACGTCTATTGCTTCCGAGGATCACACCTTCCAAGGCATCTCAGCTCAGAAGGCCGAAGCCTTGACCGTGATTTCACTTTTGGTGCTCGACAGCTGTGTGGAGACGAGGGCCACATAGGACCCTCTTTCCCTTTCACGGACATGGCCTTTCCATTCCATCCCTCTCATTCAACCTCTTTTGTGAGATGCTGGACCCACGTTTGGGATTGGCAAAGGCATATGTGGGAATATTGGAATTATGATCCTAACCAGCCTTGCTACAGAAGTTTCCCTGATGTGAACTTGCTACTGAATTACAACACTGTTATACACGAGTTTCCTGGACGTTCACATCAAGTGCACAGATGAACACATTTATGTAGCAACGAGAAACTCCCTTCCCTCAAGCGTTTAGCTTTTTGACGACCTGCAGCTCAATATTTGTCTCCACCTTCAACCTTGCCAGTACAGCATATTTGACTTCGTTTCAAACACCTTACAGAGGAAGGCCCGTGTTTCACCACACGTTTCAGGAGAGAAAATGCTTTCACTTCAGTTCACTGGTCCCTCGAGTACTTTCTTTTAGGTGAGCGTCGAATTTCCACCATTTGGATCAGGAGTATAAATAAAGATAGAAACCTACTGTTTTTGTGGCCTTCTGCTAAGGAATCGGACCTTGAACGTTTTCGCTTATCTCAATTCAGACCTTCCCGACTTCACTTGCCTGTCGGTGACGGGAAAACGTGAATCCTTCAAGTCCTTGCGTGGCCTTCTTGGATTCCTCACCGCCAGTTACTTACGTTGCTACATCATGAGTCACTGCAAATGTTTTGCGGCGTTCAGATGTCAGGATTTTTCCCATCTTCATTAGGTTATCGGGATCTTTCAATCCTGCCAATTCTCGTATGTCTGAGTTACATTCTGGAACATAGCGGGATGCATTTGGCTATTTTCACCCACAAGCTGCTCACGGAGGTGGTTGGCTTCTCCCAAAGCCCCATTACTCACAAGTGAGCTTAATGAAGGACTGAGGGATATGCCTTGGTTGGCTTGCCTTTGCAAGTTCTCTTGTCTCTCGTGTCTTAGAGATCAGTACAGGGTGAACACACGGTCACTACTTAGCTGCCGTTGCGCTCCATGCTCACCTCTTTCACGAAATCTGGCAGCAGAAGCCCCATGGACTTATCGTGAGAGCCCACTTTTCAAGGAGCCATGTGGAGACCAGCACCAAAGCAGAGATAATTTGCCCTTCACCGACTTTACCTTTGCCCTATGTGGCTTGGGTCGCACTTTGTCTCTTCTGAGATGGTGGTAGATTTGTCCATTGTGTACAATGAAAAAGGTTGGAATTGTGAGCCTCGGCAGCGCTGGGCATGCAGGTGTTCCAGATGCGCTCCGAACATTTGACTGAAACTCCCTTTCTGCACAAGTTTCTGTGACATCGTTTCTCAAGAGTTGCCCGGCCATCACACTCTTGCAGCTTCGAGAACGTCCCTTCCCCTTGTCTCGGTTACATTACTTCGCTCCCGTCCACATTGTTCACAGCTCCAAGTACATCTCCAGGAGATTCATGACTATCATCTTGGTGTATGGCGTGCCGCTAGTAAATGTGGCCTCCAAGAGTTTTACTTCTCTCAATTCAAACCTTAACTCATCCACCAGTTTGCAGGTGAAGCAAAACACTGAATTCTGCTATCCAAGGGTTATCGTTCTGTGTTTTCCCACCGCGAGTCCCTTGTCATTTCTTGTGTCACCGAGCTATTATTTGTGCATATGGTTAAGAAAATGATCATTTCCCGTGTTCAGATATTATGGGAAAATTTGTATTTAAAAGATTGTCCGCGTAATAATCCCATGAAACAATGGAGCTGTTTCTCACCACAACTTCCCAGAGTTAGATCGTTACCCTTTATCCCACACTGTCCAGTAAGCACAGGTGGGGTTAACTGAAGGGAAGACAGACACAGGCTTTGGTCAGCGTAAGTTTTCAGGTTCTCAGGTCTCTCGCTTTGGTGCAGGTGCCTTTGCCTCCTAGCTGCTGGGTGTGGATGCTTTAGACAGTTATACGTCTATTGCTTCCGAGGATCACACCTTCCAAGGCATCTCAGCTCAGAAGGCCGAAGCCTTGACCGTGATTTCACTTTTGGTGCTCGACAGCTGTGTGGAGACGAGGGCCACATAGGACCCTCTTTCCCTTTCACGGACATGGCCTTTCCATTCCATCCCTCTCATTCAACCTCTTTTGTGAGATGCTGGACCCACGTTTGGGATTGGCAAAGGCATATGTGGGAATATTGGAATTATGATCCTAACCAGCCTTGCTACAGAAGTTTCCCTGATGTGAACTTGCTACTGAATTACAACACTGTTATACACGAGTTTCCTGGACGTTCACATCAAGTGCACAGATGAACACATTTATGTAGCAACGAGAAACTCCCTTCCCTCAAGCGTTTAGCTTTTTGACGACCTGCAGCTCAATATTTGTCTCCACCTTCAACCTTGCCAGTACAGCATATTTGACTTCGTTTCAAACACCTTACAGAGGAAGGCCCGTGTTTCACCACACGTTTCAGGAGAGAAAATGCTTTCACTTCAGTTCACTGGTCCCTCGAGTACTTTCTTTTAGGTGAGCGTCGAATTTCCACCATTTGGATCAGGAGTATAAATAAAGATAGAAACCTACTGTTTTTGTGGCCTTCTGCTAAGGAATCGGACCTTGAACGTTTTCGCTTATCTCAATTCAGACCTTCCCGACTTCACTTGCCTGTCGGTGACGGGAAAACGTGAATCCTTCAAGTCCTTGCGTGGCCTTCTTGGATTCCTCACCGCCAGTTACTTACGTTGCTACATCATGAGTCACTGCAAATGTTTTGCGGCGTTCAGATGTCAGGATTTTTCCCATCTTCATTAGGTTATCGGGATCTTTCAATCCTGCCAATTCTCGTATGTCTGAGTTACATTCTGGAACATAGCGGGATGCATTTGGCTATTTTCACCCACAAGCTGCTCACGGAGGTGGTTGGCTTCTCCCAAAGCCCCATTACTCACAAGTGAGCTTAATGAAGGACTGAGGGATATGCCTTGGTTGGCTTGCCTTTGCAAGTTCTCTTGTCTCTCGTGTCTTAGAGATCAGTACAGGGTGAACACACGGTCACTACTTAGCTGCCGTTGCGCTCCATGCTCACCTCTTTCACGAAATCTGGCAGCAGAAGCCCCATGGACTTATCGTGAGAGCCCACTTTTCAAGGAGCCATGTGGAGACCAGCACCAAAGCAGAGATAATTTGCCCTTCACCGACTTTACCTTTGCCCTATGTGGCTTGGGTCGCACTTTGTCTCTTCTGAGATGGTGGTAGATTTGTCCATTGTGTACAATGAAAAAGGTTGGAATTGTGAGCCTCGGCAGCGCTGGGCATGCAGGTGTTCCAGATGCGCTCCGAACATTTGACTGAATCTCCCTTTCTGCACAAGTTTCTGTGACATCGTTTCTCAAGAGTTGCCCGGCCATCACACTCTTGCAGCTTCGAGAACGTCCCTTCCCCTTGTCTCGGTTACATTACTTCGCTCCCGTCCACATTGTTCACAGCTCCAAGTACATCTCCAGGAGATTCATGACTATCATCTTGGTGTATGGCGTGCCGCTAGTAAATGTGGCCTCCAAGAGTTTTACTTCTCTCAATTCAAACCTTAACTCATCCACCAGTTTGCAGGTGAAGCAAAACACTGAATTCTGCTATCCAAGGGTTATCGTTCTGTGTTTTCCCACCGCGAGTCCCTTGTCATTTCTTGTGTCACCGAGCTATTATTTGTGCATATGGTTAAGAAAATGATCATTTCCCGTGTTCAGATATTATGGGAAAATTTGTATTTAAAAGATTGTCCGCGTAATAATCCCATGAAACAATGGAGCTGTTTCTCACCACAACTTCCCAGAGTTAGATCGTTACCCTTTATCCCACACTGTCCAGTAAGCACAGGTGGGGTTAACTGAAGGGAAGACAGACACAGGCTTTGGTCAGCGTAAGTTTTCAGGTTCTCAGGTCTCTCGCTTTGGTGCAGGTGCCTTTGCCTCCTAGCTGCTGGGTGTGGATGCTTTAGACAGTTATACGTCTATTGCTTCCGAGGATCACACCTTCCAAGGCATCTCAGCTCAGAAGGCCGAAGCCTTGACCGTGATTTCACTTTTGGTGCTCGACAGCTGTGTGGAGACGAGGGCCACATAGGACCCTCTTTCCCTTTCACGGACATGGCCTTTCCATTCCATCCCTCTCATTCAACCTCTTTTGTGAGATGCTGGACCCACGTTTGGGATTGGCAAAGGCATATGTGGGAATATTGGAATTATGATCCTAACCAGCCTTGCTACAGAAGTTTCCCTGATGTGAACTTGCTACTGAATTACAACACTGTTATACACGAGTTTCCTGGACGTTCACATCAAGTGCACAGATGAACACATTTATGTAGCAACGAGAAACTCCCTTCCCTCAAGCGTTTAGCTTTTTGACGACCTGCAGCTCAATATTTGTCTCCACCTTCAACCTTGCCAGTACAGCATATTTGACTTCGTTTCAAACACCTTACAGAGGAAGGCCCGTGTTTCACCACACGTTTCAGGAGAGAAAATGCTTTCACTTCAGTTCACTGGTCCCTCGAGTACTTTCTTTTAGGTGAGCGTCGAATTTCCACCATTTGGATCAGGAGTATAAATAAAGATAGAAACCTACTGTTTTTGTGGCCTTCTGCTAAGGAATCGGACCTTGAACGTTTTCGCTTATCTCAATTCAGACCTTCCCGACTTCACTTGCCTGTCGGTGACGGGAAAACGTGAATCCTTCAAGTCCTTGCGTGGCCTTCTTGGATTCCTCACCGCCAGTTACTTACGTTGCTACATCATGAGTCACTGCAAATGTTTTGCGGCGTTCAGATGTCAGGATTTTTCCCATCTTCATTAGGTTATCGGGATCTTTCAATCCTGCCAATTCTCGTATGTCTGAGTTACATTCTGGAACATAGCGGGATGCATTTGGCTATTTTCACCCACAAGCTGCTCACGGAGGTGGTTGGCTTCTCCCAAAGCCCCATTACTCACAAGTGAGCTTAATGAAGGACTGAGGGATATGCCTTGGTTGGCTTGCCTTTGCAAGTTCTCTTGTCTCTCGTGTCTTAGAGATCAGTACAGGGTGAACACACGGTCACTACTTAGCTGCCGTTGCGCTCCATGCTCACCTCTTTCACGAAATCTGGCAGCAGAAGCCCCATGGACTTATCGTGAGAGCCCACTTTTCAAGGAGCCATGTGGAGACCAGCACCAAAGCAGAGATAATTTGCCCTTCACCGACTTTACCTTTGCCCTATGTGGCTTGGGTCGCACTTTGTCTCTTCTGAGATGGTGGTAGATTTGTCCATTGTGTACAATGAAAAAGGTTGGAATTGTGAGCCTCGGCAGCGCTGGGCATGCAGGTGTTCCAGATGCGCTCCGAACATTTGACTGAAACTCCCTTTCTGCACAAGTTTCTGTGACATCGTTTCTCAAGAGTTGCCCGGCCATCACACTCTTGCAGCTTCGAGAACGTCCCTTCCCCTTGTCTCGGTTACATTACTTCGCTCCCGTCCACATTGTTCACAGCTCCAAGTACATCTCCAGGAGATTCATGACTATCATCTTGGTGTATGGCGTGCCGCTAGTAAATGTGGCCTCCAAGAGTTTTACTTCTCTCAATTCAAACCTTAACTCATCCACCAGTTTGCAGGTGAAGCAAAACACTGAATTCTGCTATCCAAGGGTTATCGTTCTGTGTTTTCCCACCGCGAGTCCCTTGTCATTTCTTGTGTCACCGAGCTATTATTTGTGCATATGGTTAAGAAAATGATCATTTCCCGTGTTCAGATATTATGGGAAAATTTGTATTTAAAAGATTGTCCGCGTAATAATCCCATGAAACAATGGAGCTGTTTCTCACCACAACTTCCCAGAGTTAGATCGTTACCCTTTATCCCACACTGTCCAGTAAGCACAGGTGGGGTTAACTGAAGGGAAGACAGACACAGGCTTTGGTCAGCGTAAGTTTTCAGGTTCTCAGGTCTCTCGCTTTGGTGCAGGTGCCTTTGCCTCCTAGCTGCTGGGTGTGGATGCTTTAGACAGTTATACGTCTATTGCTTCCGAGGATCACACCTTCCAAGACATCTCAGCTCAGAAGGCCGAAGCCTTGACCGTGATTTCACTTTTGGTGCTCGACAGCTGTGTGGAGACGAGGGCCACATAGGACCCTCTTTCCCTTTCACGGACATGGCCTTTCCATTCCATCCCTCTCATTCAACCTCTTTTGTGAGATGCTGGACCCACGTTTGGGATTGGCAAAGGCATATGTGGGAATATTGGAATTATGATCCTAACCAGCCTTGCTACAGAAGTTTCCCTGATGTGAACTTGCTACTGAATTACAACACTGTTATACACGAGTTTCCTGGACGTTCACATCAAGTGCACAGATGAACACATTTATGTAGCAACGAGAAACTCCCTTCCCTCAAGCGTTTAGCTTTTTGACGACCTGCAGCTCAATATTTGTCTCCACCTTCAACCTTGCCAGTACAGCATATTTGACTTCGTTTCAAACACCTTACAGAGGAAGGCCCGTGTTTCACCACACGTTTCAGGAGAGAAAATGCTTTCACTTCAGTTCACTGGTCCCTCGAGTACTTTCTTTTAGGTGAGCGTCGAATTTCCACCATTTGGATCAGGAGTATAAATAAAGATAGAAACCTACTGTTTTTGTGGCCTTCTGCTAAGGAATCGGACCTTGAACGTTTTCGCTTATCTCAATTCAGACCTTCCCGACTTCACTTGCCTGTCGGTGACGGGAAAACGTGAATCCTTCAAGTCCTTGCGTGGCCTTCTTGGATTCCTCACCGCCAGTTACTTACGTTGCTACATCATGAGTCACTGCAAATGTTTTGCGGCGTTCAGATGTCAGGATTTTTCCCATCTTCATTAGGTTATCGGGATCTTTCAATCCTGCCAATTCTCGTATGTCTGAGTTACATTCTGGAACATAGCGGGATGCATTTGGCTATTTTCACCCACAAGCTGCTCACGGAGGTGGTTGGCTTCTCCCAAAGCCCCATTACTCACAAGTGAGCTTAATGAAGGACTGAGGGATATGCCTTGGTTGGCTTGCCTTTGCAAGTTCTCTTGTCTCTCGTGTCTTAGAGATCAGTACAGGGTGAACACACGGTCACTACTTAGCTGCCGTTGCGCTCCATGCTCACCTCTTTCACGAAATCTGGCAGCAGAAGCCCCATGGACTTATCGTGAGAGCCCACTTTTCAAGGAGCCATGTGGAGACCAGCACCAAAGCAGAGATAATTTGCCCTTCACCGACTTTACCTTTGCCCTATGTGGCTTGGGTCGCACTTTGTCTCTTCTGAGATGGTGGTAGATTTGTCCATTGTGTACAATGAAAAAGGTTGGAATTGTGAGCCTCGGCAGCGCTGGGCATGCAGGTGTTCCAGATGCGCTCCGAACATTTGACTGAAACTCCCTTTCTGCACAAGTTTCTGTGACATCGTTTCTCAAGAGTTGCCCGGCCATCACACTCTTGCAGCTTCGAGAACGTCCCTTCCCCTTGTCTCGGTTACATTACTTCGCTCCCGTCCACATTGTTCACAGCTCCAAGTACATCTCCAGGAGATTCATGACTATCATCTTGGTGTATGGCGTGCCGCTAGTAAATGTGGCCTCCAAGAGTTTTACTTCTCTCAATTCAAACCTTAACTCATCCACCAGTTTGCAGGTGAAGCAAAACACTGAATTCTGCTATCCAAGGGTTATCGTTCTGTGTTTTCCCACCGCGAGTCCCTTGTCATTTCTTGTGTCACCGAGCTATTATTTGTGCATATGGTTAAGAAAATGATCATTTCCCGTGTTCAGATATTATGGGAAAATTTGTATTTAAAAGATTGTCCGCGTAATAATCCCATGAAACAATGGAGCTGTTTCTCACCACAACTTCCCAGAGTTAGATCGTTACCCTTTATCCCACACTGTCCAGTAAGCACAGGTGGGGTTAACTGAAGGGAAGACAGACACAGGCTTTGGTCAGCGTAAGTTTTCAGGTTCTCAGGTCTCTCGCTTTGGTGCAGGTGCCTTTGCCTCCTAGCTGCTGGGTGTGGATGCTTTAGACAGTTATACGTCTATTGCTTCCGAGGATCACACCTTCCAAGACATCTCAGCTCAGAAGGCCGAAGCCTTGACCGTGATTTCACTTTTGGTGCTCGACAGCTGTGTGGAGACGAGGGCCACATAGGACCCTCTTTCCCTTTCACGGACATGGCCTTTCCATTCCATCCCTCTCATTCAACCTCTTTTGTGAGATGCTGGACCCACGTTTGGGATTGGCAAAGGCATATGTGGGAATATTGGAATTATGATCCTAACCAGCCTTGCTACAGAAGTTTCCCTGATGTGAACTTGCTACTGAATTACAACACTGTTATACACGAGTTTCCTGGACGTTCACATCAAGTGCACAGATGAACACATTTATGTAGCAACGAGAAACTCCCTTCCCTCAAGCGTTTAGCTTTTTGACGACCTGCAGCTCAATATTTGTCTCCACCTTCAACCTTGCCAGTACAGCATATTTGACTTCGTTTCAAACACCTTACAGAGGAAGGCCCGTGTTTCACCACACGTTTCAGGAGAGAAAATGCTTTCACTTCAGTTCACTGGTCCCTCGAGTACTTTCTTTTAGGTGAGCGTCGAATTTCCACCATTTGGATCAGGAGTATAAATAAAGATAGAAACCTACTGTTTTTGTGGCCTTCTGCTAAGGAATCGGACCTTGAACGTTTTCGCTTATCTCAATTCAGACCTTCCCGACTTCACTTGCCTGTCGGTGACGGGAAAACGTGAATCCTTCAAGTCCTTGCGTGGCCTTCTTGGATTCCTCACCGCCAGTTACTTACGTTGCTACATCATGAGTCACTGCAAATGTTTTGCGGCGTTCAGATGTCAGGATTTTTCCCATCTTCATTAGGTTATCGGGATCTTTCAATCCTGCCAATTCTCGTATGTCTGAGTTACATTCTGGAACATAGCGGGATGCATTTGGCTATTTTCACCCACAAGCTGCTCACGGAGGTGGTTGGCTTCTCCCAAAGCCCCATTACTCACAAGTGAGCTTAATGAAGGACTGAGGGATATGCCTTGGTTGGCTTGCCTTTGCAAGTTCTCTTGTCTCTCGTGTCTTAGAGATCAGTACAGGGTGAACACACGGTCACTACTTAGCTGCCGTTGCGCTCCATGCTCACCTCTTTCACGAAATCTGGCAGCAGAAGCCCCATGGACTTATCGTGAGAGCCCACTTTTCAAGGAGCCATGTGGAGACCAGCACCAAAGCAGAGATAATTTGCCCTTCACCGACTTTACCTTTGCCCTATGTGGCTTGGGTCGCACTTTGTCTCTTCTGAGATGGTGGTAGATTTGTCCATTGTGTACAATGAAAAAGGTTGGAATTGTGAGCCTCGGCAGCGCTGGGCATGCAGGTGTTCCAGATGCGCTCCGAACATTTGACTGAAACTCCCTTTCTGCACAAGTTTCTGTGACATCGTTTCTCAAGAGTTGCCCGGCCATCACACTCTTGCAGCTTCGAGAACGTCCCTTCCCCTTGTCTCGGTTACATTACTTCGCTCCCGTCCACATTGTTCACAGCTCCAAGTACATCTCCAGGAGATTCATGACTATCATCTTGGTGTATGGCGTGCCGCTAGTAAATGTGGCCTCCAAGAGTTTTACTTCTCTCAATTCAAACCTTAACTCATCCACCAGTTTGCAGGTGAAGCAAAACACTGAATTCTGCTATCCAAGGGTTATCGTTCTGTGTTTTCCCACCGCGAGTCCCTTGTCATTTCTTGTGTCACCGAGCTATTATTTGTGCATATGGTTAAGAAAATGATCATTTCCCGTGTTCAGATATTATGGGAAAATTTGTATTTAAAAGATTGTCCGCGTAATAATCCCATGAAACAATGGAGCTGTTTCTCACCACAACTTCCCAGAGTTAGATCGTTACCCTTTATCCCACACTGTCCAGTAAGCACAGGTGGGGTTAACTGAAGGGAAGACAGACACAGGCTTTGGTCAGCGTAAGTTTTCAGGTTCTCAGGTCTCTCGCTTTGGTGCAGGTGCCTTTGCCTCCTAGCTGCTGGGTGTGGATGCTTTAGACAGTTATACGTCTATTGCTTCCGAGGATCACACCTTCCAAGACATCTCAGCTCAGAAGGCCGAAGCCTTGACCGTGATTTCACTTTTGGTGCTCGACAGCTGTGTGGAGACGAGGGCCACATAGGACCCTCTTTCCCTTTCACGGACATGGCCTTTCCATTCCATCCCTCTCATTCAACCTCTTTTGTGAGATGCTGGACCCACGTTTGGGATTGGCAAAGGCATATGTGGGAATATTGGAATTATGATCCTAACCAGCCTTGCTACAGAAGTTTCCCTGATGTGAACTTGCTACTGAATTACAACACTGTTATACACGAGTTTCCTGGACGTTCACATCAAGTGCACAGATGAACACATTTATGTAGCAACGAGAAACTCCCTTCCCTCAAGCGTTTAGCTTTTTGACGACCTGCAGCTCAATATTTGTCTCCACCTTCAACCTTGCCAGTACAGCATATTTGACTTCGTTTCAAACACCTTACAGAGGAAGGCCCGTGTTTCACCACACGTTTCAGGAGAGAAAATGCTTTCACTTCAGTTCACTGGTCCCTCGAGTACTTTCTTTTAGGTGAGCGTCGAATTTCCACCATTTGGATCAGGAGTATAAATAAAGATAGAAACCTACTGTTTTTGTGGCCTTCTGCTAAGGAATCGGACCTTGAACGTTTTCGCTTATCTCAATTCAGACCTTCCCGACTTCACTTGCCTGTCGGTGACGGGAAAACGTGAATCCTTCAAGTCCTTGCGTGGCCTTCTTGGATTCCTCACCGCCAGTTACTTACGTTGCTACATCATGAGTCACTGCAAATGTTTTGCGGCGTTCAGATGTCAGGATTTTTCCCATCTTCATTAGGTTATCGGGATCTTTCAATCCTGCCAATTCTCGTATGTCTGAGTTACATTCTGGAACATAGCGGGATGCATTTGGCTATTTTCACCCACAAGCTGCTCACGGAGGTGGTTGGCTTCTCCCAAAGCCCCATTACTCACAAGTGAGCTTAATGAAGGACTGAGGGATATGCCTTGGTTGGCTTGCCTTTGCAAGTTCTCTTGTCTCTCGTGTCTTAGAGATCAGTACAGGGTGAACACACGGTCACTACTTAGCTGCCGTTGCGCTCCATGCTCACCTCTTTCACGAAATCTGGCAGCAGAAGCCCCATGGACTTATCGTGAGAGCCCACTTTTCAAGGAGCCATGTGGAGACCAGCACCAAAGCAGAGATAATTTGCCCTTCACCGACTTTACCTTTGCCCTATGTGGCTTGGGTCGCACTTTGTCTCTTCTGAGATGGTGGTAGATTTGTCCATTGTGTACAATGAAAAAGGTTGGAATTGTGAGCCTCGGCAGCGCTGGGCATGCAGGTGTTCCAGATGCGCTCCGAACATTTGACTGAAACTCCCTTTCTGCACAAGTTTCTGTGACATCGTTTCTCAAGAGTTGCCCGGCCATCACACTCTTGCAGCTTCGAGAACGTCCCTTCCCCTTGTCTCGGTTACATTACTTCGCTCCCGTCCACATTGTTCACAGCTCCAAGTACATCTCCAGGAGATTCATGACTATCATCTTGGTGTATGGCGTGCCGCTAGTAAATGTGGCCTCCAAGAGTTTTACTTCTCTCAATTCAAACCTTAACTCATCCACCAGTTTGCAGGTGAAGCAAAACACTGAATTCTGCTATCCAAGGGTTATCGTTCTGTGTTTTCCCACCGCGAGTCCCTTGTCATTTCTTGTGTCACCGAGCTATTATTTGTGCATATGGTTAAGAAAATGATCATTTCCCGTGTTCAGATATTATGGGAAAATTTGTATTTAAAAGATTGTCCGCGTAATAATCCCATGAAACAATGGAGCTGTTTCTCACCACAACTTCCCAGAGTTAGATCGTTACCCTTTATCCCACACTGTCCAGTAAGCACAGGTGGGGTTAACTGAAGGGAAGACAGACACAGGCTTTGGTCAGCGTAGGTTTTCAGGTTCTCAGGTCTCTCGCTTTGGTGCAGGTGCCTTTGCCTCCTAGCTGCTGGGTGTGGATGCTTTAGACAGTTATACGTCTATTGCTTCCGAGGATCACACCTTCCAAGACATCTCAGCTCAGAAGGCCCAAGCGTTGACCGTGATTTCACTTTTGGTGCTCGACAGCTGTGTGGAGTAAAAGGCCCCTCGGACCCTCATTTCCTGTTCACCGACATGGCCTCTCCATTCAATCACTCTCATAACAACTGTCTTGTGAGATGCTGGGCGACGTTTGGGACCTGGAAGAGGCATGTGTGAGAATATGGTAATTATGGGCCTAGCCAGCCTTGGTCCAGAAGTTTAAAACATGTAAACTTGCTACTGAATTTCAGGGCATTTATACACGTGTTTCCTGGATGCATTCATCATAAGTTCAAGATGAACACCTTTACGTAGCATTTTGCATCTCCCTTACTCAGCGTTTAGCTTTCTGACGACCTGCAGCTCAATATTTGTCCCTACCCTCAACCTTGCCAGAGCAGCATATTTGACGTCCTTTCAAACACCTTACAGAGGAAGGCCTGTGTTTCACTACAAGTTCCAGGAGAGAAAATGCTTTCACTTCTGTTCACTGGTCTTTCAAACACTTTCATTTGTGTGAGCGTCACATATTCCACCAGGTGGATTAGGAGTTTAAATGAAGATGGGAACCTACTGTTTTATGGCCTTGAGCGACCTGATGTGACCTCGAATGTTTTCGCTTATCTCAACTCAGCCCTTCCCTACTACACTTGCCGGGGGTGACAGAAAACAGTGAATCCTTCAAGTCCGTGCGTGGCCTTCTTGGTTTCCTCTCTGCCAGTTACCTACGTCGCTTCAAAATGAGTCACTGCCACTGTTTTTCGGCATTCAAATGGCATTATTTTTCTCATCATCACTAGGTTGTCAGGATATTTCAATCCTGCCAATTCTTGTACGTCTTCATTACATTCTACAACGTAGCTGGTTCTAATTGGCTACTTGTCCCCACAAGCTGATCACGGAGGTGGTTGGATTGTCCCCTAAGCGCTCTGACTCACAAATGAGCTTAATGATGGACAGAGGGATATGCCTTGGTTCGCTTGCCTTTGCCATTTCTCTGGTCTCTTGTGTCATAGAGATCAGAACAGGGTGAACACAGGGTCACTCCTTAGCTGCCGTTGAGCTCCGTGCTAAGCTCTTTCACGAAATCTGGCAGCAGAAGCCCCGTGGACTTATCGGCAGAGCCCACTTTCCTCTAGGAGTCAGGTTGAGACCAGCACGAAAGCAGAGATAATTTGCTCTTCACCGCCTTTACCTTTGCCCTACCTGGATTGGTCTCGTCTGTGATGGTGGAAGATCTTGCCATTGTGTACAATGAAAAAGGTGTGAATTGTGAGCTTCGGCAGCCCTGGGCATGCAGGTGTTCCTGATGCGCTCAGAACATTTACTAAAACTGCCTTTCTACACGAGTCTCTGTGACTTTGTTTCTCTAAAGTCTCCCAGAATCGCCCTCTTGTAGCTTTGAGGACATTCCTTCCCCTTGTCTCGGCCACATTACTTCGCTCACATCCACATTGTTCTCAGCCCCAAATCCATCCCCAGGAGATTCATGACTATCATCTTGGTGTATGGCGTGCCTCCAGTAAATGTGGCCTCAAAGAGTTTGACTTCTCTCAATGCCAACCTTAACTCATCAGCCTGTTTGGGTGTGAAGCACAGCAGTGAATCCTGCTATCCAAGGGCTATCATTCTGTTTCCCTACGGCCAATCCCTTGACATTTCTTGCGTGACCCAGCAATTATTTGTTCATGTGGTCAAGAAAAATGATCATTTCCCATGGTCAGATTTTATGGGAAAACGTCTTTTGCAGGTTGCGCGCATAAGAATCACATGAAACAATGGAGCTGTTTTTCACCACGGCATCCCAGACTTAGATTGTAACCTCCTTCTCCCACACTGTCCAATAAGCACAGGTGGGGTTAACTGAAGGGCAGACAGACACAGGCTTTGGTCAGCTTAGGTTTCAGGTTCACAGGTCTCTCGCTTTGGTGCAGGTGCCTTTGCCACCTAACTGCTGGGTGGAGATGCATTCGTCAGTTATACGGCTATTGCTTCCAAGGATCACTTACTCCAAGACATCTCAGCTCAGAAGCCTTGACCGTGATTTCACTTTTGGTGCTCGACAGCTGTGTGGAGATGAGGGCCACATAGGACCCTCTTTCCCTTTCACGGACATGGCCTTTCCATTCCATCACTCTCATTCAACCTCTTTTGTGAGATGCTGGACCCACGTTTGGGATTGGCAAAGGCATATGTGGGAATATTGGAATTATGATCCTAACCAGCCTTGCTACAGAAGTTTCCCTGATGTGAACTTGCTACTGAATTACAACACTGCTATACACGAGTTTCCTGGACGTTCACATCAAGTGCACAGATGAACACATTTATGTAGCAACGAGAAACTCCCTTCCCTCAAGCGTTTAGCTTTTTGACGACCTGCAGCTCAATATTTGTCTCCACCTTCAACCTTGCCAGTACAGCATATTTGACTTCGTTTCAAACACCTTACAGAGGAAGGCCCGTGTTTCACCACACGTTTCAGGAGAGAAAATGCTTTCACTTCAGTTCACTGGTCCCTCGAGTACTTTCTTTTAGGTGAGCGTCGAATTTCCACCATTTGGATCAGGAGTATAAATAAAGATAGAAACCTACTGTTTTTGTGGCCCTCTGCTAAGGAATCGGACCTTGAACGTTTTCGCTTATCTCAATTCAGACCTTCCCGACTTCACTTGCCTGTCGGTGACGGGAAAACGTGAATCCTTCAAGTCCTTGCGTGGCCTTCTTGGATTCCTCACCGCCAGTTACTTACGTTGCTACATAATGAGTCACTGCAAATGTTTTGCGGCGTTCAGATGTCAGGATTTTTCCCATCTTCATTAGGTTATCGGGATCTTTCAATCCTGCCAATTCTCGTATGTCTGAGTTACATTCTGGAACATAGCCGGATGCATTTGGCTATTTTCACCCACAAGCTGCTCACGGAGGTGGTTGGCTTCTCCCAAAGCCCCATTACTCACAAGTGAGCTTAATGAAGGACTGAGGGATATGCCTTGGTTGGCTTGCCTTTGCAAGTTCTCTTGTCTCTCGTGTCTTAGAGATCAGTACAGGGTGAACACACGGTCACTACTTAGCTGCCGTTGCGCTCCATGCTCACCTCTTTCACGAAATCTGGCAGCAGAAGCCCCATGGACTTATCGTGAGAGCCCACTTTTCAAGGAGCCATGTGGAGACCAGCACCAAAGCAGAGATAATTTGCCCTTCACCGACTTTACCTTTGCCCTATGTGGCTTGGGTCGCACTTTGTCTCTTCTGAGATGGTGGTAGATTTGTCCATTGTGTACAATGAAAAAGGTTGGAATTGTGAGCCTCGGCAGCGCTGGGCATGCAGGTGTTCCAGATGCGCTCCGAACATTTGACTGAAACTCCCTTTCTGCACAAGTTTCTGTGACATCGTTTCTCAAGAGTTGCCCGGCCATCACACTCTTGCAGCTTCGAGAACGTCCCTTCCCCTTGTCTCGGCCACATTACTTCGCTCACATCCACATTGTTCTCAGCCCCAAATCCATCCCCAGGAGATTCATGACTATCATCTTGGTGTATGGCGTGCCTCCAGTAAATGTGGCCTCAAAGAGTTTGACTTCTCTCAATGCCAACCTTAACTCATCAGCCTGTTTGGGTGTGAAGCACAGCAGTGAATCGTGCTATCCAAGGGCTATCGTTCTGTGTTTTCCCACCGCGAGTCCCTTGTCATTTCTTGTGTCACCGAGCTATTATTTGTGCATATGGTTAAGAAAATGATCATTTCCCGTGTTCAGATATTATGGGAAAATTTGTATTTAAAAGATTGTCCGCGTAATAATCCCATGAAACAATGGAGCTGTTTCTCACCACAACTTCCCAGAGTTAGATCGTTACCCTTTATCCCACACTGTCCAGTAAGCACAGGTGGGGTTAACTGAAGGGAAGACAGACACATGCTTTGGTCAGCGTAGGTTTTCAGGTTCTCAGGTCTCTCGCTTTGGTGCAGGTGCCTTTGCCTCCTAGCTGCTGGGTGTGGATGCTTTAGACAGTTATACGTCTATTGCTTCCGAGGATCACACCTTCCAAGACATCTCAGCTCAGAAGGCCCAAGCGTTGACCGTGATTTCACTTTTGGTGCTCGACAGCTGTGTGGAGTAAAAGGCCCCTCGGACCCTCATTTCCTGTTCACCGACATGGCCTCTCCATTCAATCACTCTCATAACAACTGTCTTGTGAGATGCTGGGCGACGTTTGGGACCTGGAAGAGGCATGTGTGAGAATACGGTAATTATGGGCCTAGCCAGCCTTGGTCCAGAAGTTTAAAACATGTAAACTTGCTACTGAATTTCAGGGCATTTATTCACGTGTTTCCTGGATGCATTCATCATAAGTTCAAGATGAACACCTTTACGTAGCATTTTGCATCTCCCTTACTCAGCGTTTAGCTTTCTGACGACCTGCAGCTCAATATTTGTCCCTACCCTCAACCTTGCCAGAGCAGCATATTTGACGTCCTTTCAAACACCTTACAGAGGAAGGCCTGTGTTTCACTACAAGTTCCAGGAGAGAAAATGCTTTCACTTCTGTTCACTGGTCTTTCAAACACTTTCATTTGTGTGAGCGTCACATATTCCACCAGGTGGATTAGGAGTTTAAATGAAGATGGGAACCTACTGTTTTATGGCCTTGAGCGACCTGATGTGACCTCGAATGTTTTCGCTTATCTCAACTCAGCCCTTCCCTACTACACTTGCCGGGGGTGACAGAAAACAGTGAATCCTTCAAGTCCGTGCGTGGCCTTCTTGGTTTCCTCTCTGCCAGTTACCTACGTCGCTTCAAAATGAGTCACTGCCACTGTTTTTCGGCATTCAAATGGCATTATTTTTCTCATCATCACTAGGTTGTCAGGATATTTCAATCCTGCCAATTCTTGTACGTCTTCATTACATTCTACAACGTAGCTGGTTCTAATTGGCTACTTGTCCCCACAAGCTGATCACGGAGGTGGTTGGATTGTCCCCTAAGCGCTCTGACTCACAAATGAGCTTAATGATGGACAGAGGGATATGCCTTGGTTCGCTTGCCTTTGCCATTTCTCTGGTCTCTTGTGTCATAGAGATCAGAACAGGGTGAACACAGGGTCACTCCTTAGCTGCCGTTGAGCTCCGTGCTAAGCTCTTTCACGAAATCTGGCAGCAGAAGCCCCGTGGACTTATCGGCAGAGCCCACTTTCCTCTAGGAGTCAGGTTGAGACCAGCACGAAAGCAGAGATAATTTGCTCTTCACCGCCTTTACCTTTGCCCTACCTGGATTGGTCTCGTCTGTGATGGTGGAAGATCTTGCCATTGTGTACAATGAAAAAGGTGTGAATTGTGAGCTTCGGCAGCCCTGGGCATGCAGGTGTTCCTGATGCGCTCAGAACATTTACTAAAACTGCCTTTCTACACGAGTCTCTGTGACTTTGTTTCTCTAAAGTCTCCCAGAATCGCCCTCTTGTAGCTTTGAGGACATTCCTTCCCCTTGTCTCGGCCACATTACTTCGCTCACATCCACATTGTTCTCAGCCCCAAATCCATCCCCAGGAGATTCATGACTATCATCTTGGTGTATGGCGTGCCTCCAGTAAATGTGGCCTCAAAGAGTTTGACTTCTCTCAATGCCAACCTTAACTCATCAGCCTGTTTGGGTGTGAAGCACAGCAGTGAATCCTGCTATCCAAGGGCTATCATTCTGTTTCCCTACGGCCAATCCCTTGACATTTCTTGCGTGACCCAGCAATTATTTGTTCATGTGGTCAAGAAAAATGATCATTTCCCATGGTCAGATTTTATGGGAAAACGTCTTTTGCAGGTTGCGCGCATAAGAATCACATGAAACAATGGAGCTGTTTTTCACCACGGCATCCCAGACTTAGATTGTAACCTCCTTCTCCCACACTGTCCAATAAGCACAGGTGGGGTTAACTGAAGGGCAGACAGACACAGGCTTTGGTCAGCTTAGGTTTCAGGTTCACAGGTCTCTCGCTTTGGTGCAGGTGCCTTTGCCACCTAACTGCTGGGTGGAGATGCATTCGTCAGTTATACGGCTATTGCTTCCAAGGATCACTTACTCCAAGACATCTCAGCTCAGAAGCCTTGACCGTGATTTCACTTTTGGTGCTCGACAGCTGTGTGGAGATGAGGGCCACATAGGACCCTCTTTCCCTTTCACGGACATGGCCTTTCCATTCCATCACTCTCATTCAACCTCTTTTGTGAGATGCTGGACCCACGTTTGGGATTGGCAAAGGCATATGTGGGCATATTGGAATTATGATCCTAACCAGCCTTGCTACAGAAGTTTCCCTGATGTGAACTTGCTACTGAATTACAACACTGCTATACACGAGTTTCCTGGACGTTCACATCAAGTGCACAGATGAACACATTTATGTAGCAACGAGAAACTCCCTTCCCTCAAGCGTTTAGCTTTTTGACGACCTGCAGCTCAATATTTGTCTCCACCTTCAACCTTGCCAGTACAGCATATTTGACTTCGTTTCAAACACCTTACAGAGGAAGGCCCGTGTTTCACCACACGTTTCAGGAGAGAAAATGCTTTCACTTCAGTTCACTGGTCCCTCGAGTACTTTCTTTTAGGTGAGCGTCGAATTTCCACCATTTGGATCAGGAGTATAAATAAAGATAGAAACCTACTGTTTTTGTGGCCCTCTGCTAAGGAATCGGACCTTGAACGTTTTCGCTTATCTCAATTCAGACCTTCCCGACTTCACTTGCCTGTCGGTGACGGGAAAACGTGAATCCTTCAAGTCCTTGCGTGGCCTTCTTGGATTCCTCACCGCCAGTTACTTACGTTGCTACATAATGAGTCACTGCAAATGTTTTGCGGCGTTCAGATGTCAGGATTTTTCCCATCTTCATTAGGTTATCGGGATCTTTCAATCCTGCCAATTCTCGTATGTCTGAGTTACATTCTGGAACATAGCCGGATGCATTTGGCTATTTTCACCCACAAGCTGCTCACGGAGGTGGTTGGCTTCTCCCAAAGCCCCATTACTCACAAGTGAGCTTAATGAAGGACTGAGGGATATGCCTTGGTTGGCTTGCCTTTGCAAGTTCTCTTGTCTCTCGTGTCTTAGAGATCAGTACAGGGTGAACACACGGTCACTACTTAGCTGCCGTTGCGCTCCATGCTCACCTCTTTCACGAAATCTGGCAGCAGAAGCCCCATGGACTTATCGTGAGAGCCCACTTTTCAAGGAGCCATGTGGAGACCAGCACCAAAGCAGAGATAATTTGCCCTTCACCGACTTTACCTTTGCCCTATGTGGCTTGGGTCGCACTTTGTCTCTTCTGAGATGGTGGTAGATTTGTCCATTGTGTACAATGAAAAAGGTTGGAATTGTGAGCCTCGGCAGCGCTGGGCATGCAGGTGTTCCAGATGCGCTCCGAACATTTGACTGAAACTCCCTTTCTGCACAAGTTTCTGTGACATCGTTTCTCAAGAGTTGCCCGGCCATCACACTCTTGCAGCTTCGAGAACGTCCCTTCCCCTTGTCTCGGCCACATTACTTCGCTCACATCCACATTGTTCTCAGCCCCAAATCCATCCCCAGGAGATTCATGACTATCATCTTGGTGTATGGCGTGCCTCCAGTAAATGTGGCCTCAAAGAGTTTGACTTCTCTCAATGCCAACCTTAACTCATCAGCCTGTTTGGGTGTGAAGCACAGCAGTGAATCGTGCTATCCAAGGGCTATCGTTCTGTGTTTTCCCACCGCGAGTCCCTTGTCATTTCTTGTGTCACCGAGCTATTATTTGTGCATATGGTTAAGAAAATGATCATTTCCCGTGTTCAGATATTATGGGAAAATTTGTATTTAAAAGATTGTCCGCGTAATAATCCCATGAAACAATGGAGCTGTTTCTCACCACAACTTCCCAGAGTTAGATCGTTACCCTTTATCCCACACTGTCCAGTAAGCACAGGTGGGGTTAACTGAAGGGAAGACAGACACATGCTTTGGTCAGCGTAGGTTTTCAGGTTCTCAGGTCTCTCGCTTTGGTGCAGGTGCCTTTGCCTCCTAGCTGCTGGGTGTGGATGCTTTAGACAGTTATACGTCTATTGCTTCCGAGGATCACACCTTCCAAGACATCTCAGCTCAGAAGGCCCAAGCGTTGACCGTGATTTCACTTTTGGTGCTCGACAGCTGTGTGGAGTAAAAGGCCCCTCGGACCCTCATTTCCTGTTCACCGACATGGCCTCTCCATTCAATCACTCTCATAACAACTGTCTTGTGAGATGCTGGGCGACGTTTGGGACCTGGAAGAGGCATGTGTGAGAATACGGTAATTATGGGCCTAGCCAGCCTTGGTCCAGAAGTTTAAAACATGTAAACTTGCTACTGAATTTCAGGGCATTTATTCACGTGTTTCCTGGATGCATTCATCATAAGTTCAAGATGAACACCTTTACGTAGCATTTTGCATCTCCCTTACTCAGCGTTTAGCTTTCTGACGACCTGCAGCTCAATATTTGTCCCTACCCTCAACCTTGCCAGAGCAGCATATTTGACGTCCTTTCAAACACCTTACAGAGGAAGGCCTGTGTTTCACTACAAGTTCCAGGAGAGAAAATGCTTTCACTTCTGTTCACTGGTCTTTCAAACACTTTCATTTGTGTGAGCGTCACATATTCCACCAGGTGGATTAGGAGTTTAAATGAAGATGGGAACCTACTGTTTTATGGCCTTGAGCGACCTGATGTGACCTCGAATGTTTTCGCTTATCTCAACTCAGCCCTTCCCTACTACACTTGCCGGGGGTGACAGAAAACAGTGAATCCTTCAAGTCCGTGCGTGGCCTTCTTGGTTTCCTCTCTGCCAGTTACCTACGTCGCTTCAAAATGAGTCACTGCCACTGTTTTTCGGCATTCAAATGGCATTATTTTTCTCATCATCACTAGGTTGTCAGGATATTTCAATCCTGCCAATTCTTGTACGTCTTCATTACATTCTACAACGTAGCTGGTTCTAATTGGCTACTTGTCCCCACAAGCTGATCACGGAGGTGGTTGGATTGTCCCCTAAGCGCTCTGACTCACAAATGAGCTTAATGATGGACAGAGGGATATGCCTTGGTTCGCTTGCCTTTGCCATTTCTCTGGTCTCTTGTGTCATAGAGATCAGAACAGGGTGAACACAGGGTCACTCCTTAGCTGCCGTTGAGCTCCGTGCTAAGCTCTTTCACGAAATCTGGCAGCAGAAGCCCCGTGGACTTATCGGCAGAGCCCACTTTCCTCTAGGAGTCAGGTTGAGACCAGCACGAAAGCAGAGATAATTTGCTCTTCACCGCCTTTACCTTTGCCCTACCTGGATTGGTCTCGTCTGTGATGGTGGAAGATCTTGCCATTGTGTACAATGAAAAAGGTGTGAATTGTGAGCTTCGGCAGCCCTGGGCATGCAGGTGTTCCTGATGCGCTCAGAACATTTACTAAAACTGCCTTTCTACACGAGTCTCTGTGACTTTGTTTCTCTAAAGTCTCCCAGAATCGCCCTCTTGTAGCTTTGAGGACATTCCTTCCCCTTGTCTCGGCCACATTACTTCGCTCACATCCACATTGTTCTCAGCCCCAAATCCATCCCCAGGAGATTCATGACTATCATCTTGGTGTATGGCGTGCCTCCAGTAAATGTGGCCTCAAAGAGTTTGACTTCTCTCAATGCCAACCTTAACTCATCAGCCTGTTTGGGTGTGAAGCACAGCAGTGAATCCTGCTATCCAAGGGCTATCATTCTGTTTCCCTACGGCCAATCCCTTGACATTTCTTGCGTGACCCAGCAATTATTTGTTCATGTGGTCAAGAAAAATGATCATTTCCCATGGTCAGATTTTATGGGAAAACGTCTTTTGCAGGTTGCGCGCATAAGAATCACATGAAACAATGGAGCTGTTTTTCACCACGGCATCCCAGACTTAGATTGTAACCTCCTTCTCCCACACTGTCCAATAAGCACAGGTGGGGTTAACTGAAGGGCAGACAGACACAGGCTTTGGTCAGCTTAGGTTTCAGGTTCACAGGTCTCTCGCTTTGGTGCAGGTGCCTTTGCCACCTAACTGCTGGGTGGAGATGCATTCGTCAGTTATACGGCTATTGCTTCCAAGGATCACTTACTCCAAGACATCTCAGCTCAGAAGCCTTGACCGTGATTTCACTTTTGGTGCTCGACAGCTGTGTGGAGATGAGGGCCACATAGGACCCTCTTTCCCTTTCACGGACATGGCCTTTCCATTCCATCACTCTCATTCAACCTCTTTTGTGAGATGCTGGACCCACGTTTGGGATTGGCAAAGGCATATGTGGGAATATTGGAATTATGATCCTAACCAGCCTTGCTACAGAAGTTTCCCTGATGTGAACTTGCTACTGAATTACAACACTGCTATACACGAGTTTCCTGGACGTTCACATCAAGTGCACAGATGAACACATTTATGTAGCAACGAGAAACTCCCTTCCCTCAAGCGTTTAGCTTTTTGACGACCTGCAGCTCAATATTTGTCTCCACCTTCAACCTTGCCAGTACAGCATATTTGACTTCGTTTCAAACACCTTACAGAGGAAGGCCCGTGTTTCACCACACGTTTCAGGAGAGAAAATGCTTTCACTTCAGTTCACTGGTCCCTCGAGTACTTTCTTTTAGGTGAGCGTCGAATTTCCACCATTTGGATCAGGAGTATAAATAAAGATAGAAACCTACTGTTTTTGTGGCCCTCTGCTAAGGAATCGGACCTTGAACGTTTTCGCTTATCTCAATTCAGACCTTCCCGACTTCACTTGCCTGTCGGTGACGGGAAAACGTGAATCCTTCAAGTCCTTGCGTGGCCTTCTTGGATTCCTCACCGCCAGTTACTTACGTTGCTACATAATGAGTCACTGCAAATGTTTTGCGGCGTTCAGATGTCAGGATTTTTCCCATCTTCATTAGGTTATCGGGATCTTTCAATCCTGCCAATTCTCGTATGTCTGAGTTACATTCTGGAACATAGCCGGATGCATTTGGCTATTTTCACCCACAAGCTGCTCACGGAGGTGGTTGGCTTCTCCCAAAGCCCCATTACTCACAAGTGAGCTTAATGAAGGACTGAGGGATATGCCTTGGTTGGCTTGCCTTTGCAAGTTCTCTTGTCTCTCGTGTCTTAGAGATCAGTACAGGGTGAACACACGGTCACTACTTAGCTGCCGTTGCGCTCCATGCTCACCTCTTTCACGAAATCTGGCAGCAGAAGCCCCATGGACTTATCGTGAGAGCCCACTTTTCAAGGAGCCATGTGGAGACCAGCACCAAAGCAGAGATAATTTGCCCTTCACCGACTTTACCTTTGCCCTATGTGGCTTGGGTCGCACTTTGTCTCTTCTGAGATGGTGGTAGATTTGTCCATTGTGTACAATGAAAAAGGTTGGAATTGTGAGCCTCGGCAGCGCTGGGCATGCAGGTGTTCCAGATGCGCTCCGAACATTTGACTGAAACTCCCTTTCTGCACAAGTTTCTGTGACATCGTTTCTCAAGAGTTGCCCGGCCATCACACTCTTGCAGCTTCGAGAACGTCCCTTCCCCTTGTCTCGGTTACATTACTTCGCTCCCGTCCACATTGTTCACAGCTCCAAGTACATCTCCAGGAGATTCATGACTATCATCTTGGTGTATGGCGTGCCGCTAGTAAATGTGGCCTCCAAGAGTTTTACTTCTCTCAATTCAAACCTTAACTCATCCACCAGTTTGCAGGTGAAGCAAAACACTGAATTCTGCTATCCAAGGGTTATCGTTCTGTGTTTTCCCACCGCGAGTCCCTTGTCATTTCTTGTGTCACCGAGCTATTATTTGTGCATATGGTTAAGAAAATGATCATTTCCCGTGTTCAGATATTATGGGAAAATTTGTATTTAAAAGATTGTCCGCGTAATAATCCCATGAAACAATGGAGCTGTTTCTCACCACAACTTCCCAGAGTTAGATCGTTACCCTTTATCCCACACTGTCCAGTAAGCACAGGTGGGGTTAACTGAAGGGAAGACAGACACAGGCTTTGGTCAGCGTAAGTTTTCAGGTTCTCAGGTCTCTCGCTTTGGTGCAGGTGCCTTTGCCTCCTAGCTGCTGGGTGTGGATGCTTTAGACAGTTATACGTCTATTGCTTCCGAGGATCACACCTTCCAAGGCATCTCAGCTCAGAAGGCCGAAGCCTTGACCGTGATTTCACTTTTGGTGCTCGACAGCTGTGTGGAGACGAGGGCCACATAGGACCCTCTTTCCCTTTCACGGACATGGCCTTTCCATTCCATCACTCTCATTCAACCTCTTTTGTGAGATGCTGGACCCACGTTTGGGATTGGCAAAGGCATATGTGGGAATATTGGAATTATGATCCTAACCAGCCTTGCTACAGAAGTTTCCCTGATGTGAACTTGCTACTGAATTACAACACTGCTATACACGAGTTTCCTGGACGTTCACATCAAGTGCACAGATGAACACATTTATGTAGCAACGAGAAACTCCCTTCCCTCAAGCGTTTAGCTTTTTGACGACCTGCAGCTCAATATTTGTCTCCACCTTCAACCTTGCCAGTACAGCATATTTGACTTCGTTTCAAACACCTTACAGAGGAAGGCCCGTGTTTCACCACACGTTTCAGGAGAGAAAATGCTTTCACTTCAGTTCACTGGTCCCTCGAGTACTTTCTTTTAGGTGAGCGTCGAATTTCCACCATTTGGATCAGGAGTATAAATAAAGATAGAAACCTACTGTTTTTGTGGCCTTCTGCTAAGGAATCGGACCTTGAACGTTTTCGCTTATCTCAATTCAGACCTTCCCGACTTCACTTGCCTGTCGGTGACGGGAAAACGTGAATCCTTCAAGTCCTTGCGTGGCCTTCTTGGATTCCTCACCGCCAGTTACTTACGTTGCTACATCATGAGTCACTGCAAATGTTTTGCGGCGTTCAGATGTCAGGATTTTTCCCATCTTCATTAGGTTATCGGGATCTTTCAATCCTGCCAATTCTCGTATGTCTGAGTTACATTCTGGAACATAGCGGGATGCATTTGGCTATTTTCACCCACAAGCTGCTCACGGAGGTGGTTGGCTTCTCCCAAAGCCCCATTACTCACAAGTGAGCTTAATGAAGGACTGAGGGATATGCCTTGGTTGGCTTGCCTTTGCAAGTTCTCTTGTCTCTCGTGTCTTAGAGATCAGTACAGGGTGAACACACGGTCACTACTTAGCTGCCGTTGCGCTCCATGCTCACCTCTTTCACGAAATCTGGCAGCAGAAGCCCCATGGACTTATCGTGAGAGCCCACTTTTCAAGGAGCCATGTGGAGACCAGCACCAAAGCAGAGATAATTTGCCCTTCACCGACTTTACCTTTGCCCTATGTGGCTTGGGTCGCACTTTGTCTCTTCTGAGATGGTGGTAGATTTGTCCATTGTGTACAATGAAAAAGGTTGGAATTGTGAGCCTCGGCAGCGCTGGGCATGCAGGTGTTCCAGATGCGCTCCGAACATTTGACTGAAACTCCCTTTCTGCACAAGTTTCTGTGACATCGTTTCTCAAGAGTTGCCCGGCCATCACACTCTTGCAGCTTCGAGAACGTCCCTTCCCCTTGTCTCGGTTACATTACTTCGCTCCCGTCCACATTGTTCACAGCTCCAAGTACATCTCCAGGAGATTCATGACTATCATCTTGGTGTATGGCGTGCCGCTAGTAAATGTGGCCTCCAAGAGTTTTACTTCTCTCAATTCAAACCTTAACTCATCCACCAGTTTGCAGGTGAAGCAAAACACTGAATTCTGCTATCCAAGGGTTATCGTTCTGTGTTTTCCCACCGCGAGTCCCTTGTCATTTCTTGTGTCACCGAGCTATTATTTGTGCATATGGTTAAGAAAATGATCATTTCCCGTGTTCAGATATTATGGGAAAATTTGTATTTAAAAGATTGTCCGCGTAATAATCCCATGAAACAATGGAGCTGTTTCTCACCACAACTTCCCAGAGTTAGATCGTTACCCTTTATCCCACACTGTCCAGTAAGCACAGGTGGGGTTAACTGAAGGGAAGACAGACACAGGCTTTGGTCAGCGTAAGTTTTCAGGTTCTCAGGTCTCTCGCTTTGGTGCAGGTGCCTTTGCCTCCTAGCTGCTGGGTGTGGATGCTTTAGACAGTTATACGTCTATTGCTTCCGAGGATCACACCTTCCAAGACATCTCAGCTCAGAAGGCCGAAGCCTTGACCGTGATTTCACTTTTGGTGCTCGACAGCTGTGTGGAGACGAGGGCCACATAGGACCCTCTTTCCCTTTCACGGACATGGCCTTTCCATTCCATCCCTCTCATTCAACCTCTTTTGTGAGATGCTGGACCCACGTTTGGGATTGGCAAAGGCATATGTGGGAATATTGGAATTATGATCCTAACCAGCCTTGCTACAGAAGTTTCCCTGATGTGAACTTGCTACTGAATTACAACACTGTTATACACGAGTTTCCTGGACGTTCACATCAAGTGCACAGATGAACACATTTATGTAGCAACGAGAAACTCCCTTCCCTCAAGCGTTTAGCTTTTTGACGACCTGCAGCTCAATATTTGTCTCCACCTTCAACCTTGCCAGTACAGCATATTTGACTTCGTTTCAAACACCTTACAGAGGAAGGCCCGTGTTTCACCACACGTTTCAGGAGAGAAAATGCTTTCACTTCAGTTCACTGGTCCCTCGAGTACTTTCTTTTAGGTGAGCGTCGAATTTCCACCATTTGGATCAGGAGTATAAATAAAGATAGAAACCTACTGTTTTTGTGGCCTTCTGCTAAGGAATCGGACCTTGAACGTTTTCGCTTATCTCAATTCAGACCTTCCCGACTTCACTTGCCTGTCGGTGACGGGAAAACGTGAATCCTTCAAGTCCTTGCGTGGCCTTCTTGGATTCCTCACCGCCAGTTACTTACGTTGCTACATCATGAGTCACTGCAAATGTTTTGCGGCGTTCAGATGTCAGGATTTTTCCCATCTTCATTAGGTTATCGGGATCTTTCAATCCTGCCAATTCTCGTATGTCTGAGTTACATTCTGGAACATAGCGGGATGCATTTGGCTATTTTCACCCACAAGCTGCTCACGGAGGTGGTTGGCTTCTCCCAAAGCCCCATTACTCACAAGTGAGCTTAATGAAGGACTGAGGGATATGCCTTGGTTGGCTTGCCTTTGCAAGTTCTCTTGTCTCTCGTGTCTTAGAGATCAGTACAGGGTGAACACACGGTCACTACTTAGCTGCCGTTGCGCTCCATGCTCACCTCTTTCACGAAATCTGGCAGCAGAAGCCCCATGGACTTATCGTGAGAGCCCACTTTTCAAGGAGCCATGTGGAGACCAGCACCAAAGCAGAGATAATTTGCCCTTCACCGACTTTACCTTTGCCCTATGTGGCTTGGGTCGCACTTTGTCTCTTCTGAGATGGTGGTAGATTTGTCCATTGTGTACAATGAAAAAGGTTGGAATTGTGAGCCTCGGCAGCGCTGGGCATGCAGGTGTTCCAGATGCGCTCCGAACATTTGACTGAATCTCCCTTTCTGCACAAGTTTCTGTGACATCGTTTCTCAAGAGTTGCCCGGCCATCACACTCTTGCAGCTTCGAGAACGTCCCTTCCCCTTGTCTCGGTTACATTACTTCGCTCCCGTCCACATTGTTCACAGCTCCAAGTACATCTCCAGGAGATTCATGACTATCATCTTGGTGTATGGCGTGCCGCTAGTAAATGTGGCCTCCAAGAGTTTTACTTCTCTCAATTCAAACCTTAACTCATCCACCAGTTTGCAGGTGAAGCAAAACACTGAATTCTGCTATCCAAGGGTTATCGTTCTGTGTTTTCCCACCGCGAGTCCCTTGTCATTTCTTGTGTCACCGAGCTATTATTTGTGCATATGGTTAAGAAAATGATCATTTCCCGTGTTCAGATATTATGGGAAAATTTGTATTTAAAAGATTGTCCGCGTAATAATCCCATGAAACAATGGAGCTGTTTCTCACCACAACTTCCCAGAGTTAGATCGTTACCCTTTATCCCACACTGTCCAGTAAGCACAGGTGGGGTTAACTGAAGGGAAGACAGACACAGGCTTTGGTCAGCGTAAGTTTTCAGGTTCTCAGGTCTCTCGCTTTGGTGCAGGTGCCTTTGCCTCCTAGCTGCTGGGTGTGGATGCTTTAGACAGTTATACGTCTATTGCTTCCGAGGATCACACCTTCCAAGGCATCTCAGCTCAGAAGGCCGAAGCCTTGACCGTGATTTCACTTTTGGTGCTCGACAGCTGTGTGGAGACGAGGGCCACATAGGACCCTCTTTCCCTTTCACGGACATGGCCTTTCCATTCCATCCCTCTCATTCAACCTCTTTTGTGAGATGCTGGACCCACGTTTGGGATTGGCAAAGGCATATGTGGGAATATTGGAATTATGATCCTAACCAGCCTTGCTACAGAAGTTTCCCTGATGTGAACTTGCTACTGAATTACAACACTGTTATACACGAGTTTCCTGGACGTTCACATCAAGTGCACAGATGAACACATTTATGTAGCAACGAGAAACTCCCTTCCCTCAAGCGTTTAGCTTTTTGACGACCTGCAGCTCAATATTTGTCTCCACCTTCAACCTTGCCAGTACAGCATATTTGACTTCGTTTCAAACACCTTACAGAGGAAGGCCCGTGTTTCACCACACGTTTCAGGAGAGAAAATGCTTTCACTTCAGTTCACTGGTCCCTCGAGTACTTTCTTTTAGGTGAGCGTCGAATTTCCACCATTTGGATCAGGAGTATAAATAAAGATAGAAACCTACTGTTTTTGTGGCCTTCTGCTAAGGAATCGGACCTTGAACGTTTTCGCTTATCTCAATTCAGACCTTCCCGACTTCACTTGCCTGTCGGTGACGGGAAAACGTGAATCCTTCAAGTCCTTGCGTGGCCTTCTTGGATTCCTCACCGCCAGTTACTTACGTTGCTACATCATGAGTCACTGCAAATGTTTTGCGGCGTTCAGATGTCAGGATTTTTCCCATCTTCATTAGGTTATCGGGATCTTTCAATCCTGCCAATTCTCGTATGTCTGAGTTACATTCTGGAACATAGCGGGATGCATTTGGCTATTTTCACCCACAAGCTGCTCACGGAGGTGGTTGGCTTCTCCCAAAGCCCCATTACTCACAAGTGAGCTTAATGAAGGACTGAGGGATATGCCTTGGTTGGCTTGCCTTTGCAAGTTCTCTTGTCTCTCGTGTCTTAGAGATCAGTACAGGGTGAACACACGGTCACTACTTAGCTGCCGTTGCGCTCCATGCTCACCTCTTTCACGAAATCTGGCAGCAGAAGCCCCATGGACTTATCGTGAGAGCCCACTTTTCAAGGAGCCATGTGGAGACCAGCACCAAAGCAGAGATAATTTGCCCTTCACCGACTTTACCTTTGCCCTATGTGGCTTGGGTCGCACTTTGTCTCTTCTGAGATGGTGGTAGATTTGTCCATTGTGTACAATGAAAAAGGTTGGAATTGTGAGCCTCGGCAGCGCTGGGCATGCAGGTGTTCCAGATGCGCTCCGAACATTTGACTGAATCTCCCTTTCTGCACAAGTTTCTGTGACATCGTTTCTCAAGAGTTGCCCGGCCATCACACTCTTGCAGCTTCGAGAACGTCCCTTCCCCTTGTCTCGGTTACATTACTTCGCTCCCGTCCACATTGTTCACAGCTCCAAGTACATCTCCAGGAGATTCATGACTATCATCTTGGTGTATGGCGTGCCGCTAGTAAATGTGGCCTCCAAGAGTTTTACTTCTCTCAATTCAAACCTTAACTCATCCACCAGTTTGCAGGTGAAGCAAAACACTGAATTCTGCTATCCAAGGGTTATCGTTCTGTGTTTTCCCACCGCGAGTCCCTTGTCATTTCTTGTGTCACCGAGCTATTATTTGTGCATATGGTTAAGAAAATGATCATTTCCCGTGTTCAGATATTATGGGAAAATTTGTATTTAAAAGATTGTCCGCGTAATAATCCCATGAAACAATGGAGCTGTTTCTCACCACAACTTCCCAGAGTTAGATCGTTACCCTTTATCCCACACTGTCCAGTAAGCACAGGTGGGGTTAACTGAAGGGAAGACAGACACAGGCTTTGGTCAGCGTAAGTTTTCAGGTTCTCAGGTCTCTCGCTTTGGTGCAGGTGCCTTTGCCTCCTAGCTGCTGGGTGTGGATGCTTTAGACAGTTATACGTCTATTGCTTCCGAGGATCACACCTTCCAAGGCATCTCAGCTCAGAAGGCCGAAGCCTTGACCGTGATTTCACTTTTGGTGCTCGACAGCTGTGTGGAGACGAGGGCCACATAGGACCCTCTTTCCCTTTCACGGACATGGCCTTTCCATTCCATCCCTCTCATTCAACCTCTTTTGTGAGATGCTGGACCCACGTTTGGGATTGGCAAAGGCATATGTGGGAATATTGGAATTATGATCCTAACCAGCCTTGCTACAGAAGTTTCCCTGATGTGAACTTGCTACTGAATTACAACACTGTTATACACGAGTTTCCTGGACGTTCACATCAAGTGCACAGATGAACACATTTATGTAGCAACGAGAAACTCCCTTCCCTCAAGCGTTTAGCTTTTTGACGACCTGCAGCTCAATATTTGTCTCCACCTTCAACCTTGCCAGTACAGCATATTTGACTTCGTTTCAAACACCTTACAGAGGAAGGCCCGTGTTTCACCACACGTTTCAGGAGAGAAAATGCTTTCACTTCAGTTCACTGGTCCCTCGAGTACTTTCTTTTAGGTGAGCGTCGAATTTCCACCATTTGGATCAGGAGTATAAATAAAGATAGAAACCTACTGTTTTTGTGGCCTTCTGCTAAGGAATCGGACCTTGAACGTTTTCGCTTATCTCAATTCAGACCTTCCCGACTTCACTTGCCTGTCGGTGACGGGAAAACGTGAATCCTTCAAGTCCTTGCGTGGCCTTCTTGGATTCCTCACCGCCAGTTACTTACGTTGCTACATCATGAGTCACTGCAAATGTTTTGCGGCGTTCAGATGTCAGGATTTTTCCCATCTTCATTAGGTTATCGGGATCTTTCAATCCTGCCAATTCTCGTATGTCTGAGTTACATTCTGGAACATAGCGGGATGCATTTGGCTATTTTCACCCACAAGCTGCTCACGGAGGTGGTTGGCTTCTCCCAAAGCCCCATTACTCACAAGTGAGCTTAATGAAGGACTGAGGGATATGCCTTGGTTGGCTTGCCTTTGCAAGTTCTCTTGTCTCTCGTGTCTTAGAGATCAGTACAGGGTGAACACACGGTCACTACTTAGCTGCCGTTGCGCTCCATGCTCACCTCTTTCACGAAATCTGGCAGCAGAAGCCCCATGGACTTATCGTGAGAGCCCACTTTTCAAGGAGCCATGTGGAGACCAGCACCAAAGCAGAGATAATTTGCCCTTCACCGACTTTACCTTTGCCCTATGTGGCTTGGGTCGCACTTTGTCTCTTCTGAGATGGTGGTAGATTTGTCCATTGTGTACAATGAAAAAGGTTGGAATTGTGAGCCTCGGCAGCGCTGGGCATGCAGGTGTTCCAGATGCGCTCCGAACATTTGACTGAATCTCCCTTTCTGCACAAGTTTCTGTGACATCGTTTCTCAAGAGTTGCCCGGCCATCACACTCTTGCAGCTTCGAGAACGTCCCTTCCCCTTGTCTCGGTTACATTACTTCGCTCCCGTCCACATTGTTCACAGCTCCAAGTACATCTCCAGGAGATTCATGACTATCATCTTGGTGTATGGCGTGCCGCTAGTAAATGTGGCCTCCAAGAGTTTTACTTCTCTCAATTCAAACCTTAACTCATCCACCAGTTTGCAGGTGAAGCAAAACACTGAATTCTGCTATCCAAGGGTTATCGTTCTGTGTTTTCCCACCGCGAGTCCCTTGTCATTTCTTGTGTCACCGAGCTATTATTTGTGCATATGGTTAAGAAAATGATCATTTCCCGTGTTCAGATATTATGGGAAAATTTGTATTTAAAAGATTGTCCGCGTAATAATCCCATGAAACAATGGAGCTGTTTCTCACCACAACTTCCCAGAGTTAGATCGTTACCCTTTATCCCACACTGTCCAGTAAGCACAGGTGGGGTTAACTGAAGGGAAGACAGACACAGGCTTTGGTCAGCGTAAGTTTTCAGGTTCTCAGGTCTCTCGCTTTGGTGCAGGTGCCTTTGCCTCCTAGCTGCTGGGTGTGGATGCTTTAGACAGTTATACGTCTATTGCTTCCGAGGATCACACCTTCCAAGGCATCTCAGCTCAGAAGGCCGAAGCCTTGACCGTGATTTCACTTTTGGTGCTCGACAGCTGTGTGGAGACGAGGGCCACATAGGACCCTCTTTCCCTTTCACGGACATGGCCTTTCCATTCCATCCCTCTCATTCAACCTCTTTTGTGAGATGCTGGACCCACGTTTGGGATTGGCAAAGGCATATGTGGGAATATTGGAATTATGATCCTAACCAGCCTTGCTACAGAAGTTTCCCTGATGTGAACTTGCTACTGAATTACAACACTGTTATACACGAGTTTCCTGGACGTTCACATCAAGTGCACAGATGAACACATTTATGTAGCAACGAGAAACTCCCTTCCCTCAAGCGTTTAGCTTTTTGACGACCTGCAGCTCAATATTTGTCTCCACCTTCAACCTTGCCAGTACAGCATATTTGACTTCGTTTCAAACACCTTACAGAGGAAGGCCCGTGTTTCACCACACGTTTCAGGAGAGAAAATGCTTTCACTTCAGTTCACTGGTCCCTCGAGTACTTTCTTTTAGGTGAGCGTCGAATTTCCACCATTTGGATCAGGAGTATAAATAAAGATAGAAACCTACTGTTTTTGTGGCCTTCTGCTAAGGAATCGGACCTTGAACGTTTTCGCTTATCTCAATTCAGACCTTCCCGACTTCACTTGCCTGTCGGTGACGGGAAAACGTGAATCCTTCAAGTCCTTGCGTGGCCTTCTTGGATTCCTCACCGCCAGTTACTTACGTTGCTACATCATGAGTCACTGCAAATGTTTTGCGGCGTTCAGATGTCAGGATTTTTCCCATCTTCATTAGGTTATCGGGATCTTTCAATCCTGCCAATTCTCGTATGTCTGAGTTACATTCTGGAACATAGCGGGATGCATTTGGCTATTTTCACCCACAAGCTGCTCACGGAGGTGGTTGGCTTCTCCCAAAGCCCCATTACTCACAAGTGAGCTTAATGAAGGACTGAGGGATATGCCTTGGTTGGCTTGCCTTTGCAAGTTCTCTTGTCTCTCGTGTCTTAGAGATCAGTACAGGGTGAACACACGGTCACTACTTAGCTGCCGTTGCGCTCCATGCTCACCTCTTTCACGAAATCTGGCAGCAGAAGCCCCATGGACTTATCGTGAGAGCCCACTTTTCAAGGAGCCATGTGGAGACCAGCACCAAAGCAGAGATAATTTGCCCTTCACCGACTTTACCTTTGCCCTATGTGGCTTGGGTCGCACTTTGTCTCTTCTGAGATGGTGGTAGATTTGTCCATTGTGTACAATGAAAAAGGTTGGAATTGTGAGCCTCGGCAGCGCTGGGCATGCAGGTGTTCCAGATGCGCTCCGAACATTTGACTGAAACTCCCTTTCTGCACAAGTTTCTGTGACATCGTTTCTCAAGAGTTGCCCGGCCATCACACTCTTGCAGCTTCGAGAACGTCCCTTCCCCTTGTCTCGGTTACATTACTTCGCTCCCGTCCACATTGTTCACAGCTCCAAGTACATCTCCAGGAGATTCATGACTATCATCTTGGTGTATGGCGTGCCGCTAGTAAATGTGGCCTCCAAGAGTTTTACTTCTCTCAATTCAAACCTTAACTCATCCACCAGTTTGCAGGTGAAGCAAAACACTGAATTCTGCTATCCAAGGGTTATCGTTCTGTGTTTTCCCACCGCGAGTCCCTTGTCATTTCTTGTGTCACCGAGCTATTATTTGTGCATATGGTTAAGAAAATGATCATTTCCCGTGTTCAGATATTATGGGAAAATTTGTATTTAAAAGATTGTCCGCGTAATAATCCCATGAAACAATGGAGCTGTTTCTCACCACAACTTCCCAGAGTTAGATCGTTAC
>NW_027458437.1:0-48953 GCF_050624435.1 Tenrec ecaudatus
CCCTAGGCTTTGGGCTAGGGCTCCCCTAGGCTAAGGCTAGGGCTCCCCTAGCCTTCAGGCTAGGGCACCCCTAGGCTTTGGGCTAGGGCTCCCCTAGGCTAAGGCTAGGGCTCCCCTAGCCTTCAGGCTAGGGCACCCCTAGGCTTTAGGCTAGGGCTCCCCTAGCCTTCAGGCTAGGGCACCCCTAGGCTTTAGGCTAGGGCACCCCTAGGCTTTAGGCTAGGGCTCCCCTAGGCTAAGGCTAGGGCTCCCCTAGCCTTCAGGCTAGGGCACCCCTAGGCTTTGGGCTCCCCTAGGCTAAGGCTAGGGCTCCCCTAGCCTTCAGGCTAGGTCACCCCTAGGCTTTAGGCTAGGGCTCCCCTAGGCTAAGGCTAGGGCTCCCCTAGCCTTCAGGCTAGGGCACCCCTAGGCTTTGGGCTCCCCTAGGCTAAGGCTAGGGCTCCCCTAGCCTACAGGCTAGGGCACCCCTAGGCTTTGGGCTCCCCTAGGCTAAGGCTAGGGCTCCCCTAGCCTTCAGGCTAGGGCACCCCTAGGCTTTGGGCTCCCCTAGGCTAAGGCTAGCCTCCCCTAGCCTTCAGGCTAGGGCACCCCTAGGCTTTGGGCTCCCCTAGGCTAAGGCTAGGGCTCCCCTAGCCTTCAGGCTAGGGCACCCCTAGGCTTTAGGCTAGGGCTCCCCTAGTCTAAGGCTAGGGCTCCCCTAGCCTTCAGGCTAGGGCACCCCTAGGCTTTTGGCTCCCCTAGGCTAAGGCTAGGGCTCCCCTAGCCTTCAGGCTAGGGCACCCCTAGGCTTTAGGCTAGGGCTCCCCTAGGCTAAGGCTAGGGCTCCCCTAGCCTTCCGGCTAGGGCACCCCTATGCTTTAGGCTAGGGCTCCCCTAGGCAAAGGCTAGGGCTCCCCTAGCCTTCAGGCTAGGGCACCCCTAGGCTTTAGGCTAGGGCTCCCCTAGGCTAAGGCTAGGGCTCCCCTAGCCTTCAGGCTAGGGCACCCCTAGGCTTTAGGCTAGGGCTCCCCTAGGCTAAGGCTAAGGCTCCCCTAGCCTTCAGGCTAGGGCACCCCTAGGCTTTAGGCTAGGGCTCCCCTAGGCTAAGGCTAGGGCTCCCCTAGCCTTCAGGCTAGGGCACCCCTAGGCTTTAGGCTAGGGCTCCCCTAGGCTAAGGCTAGGGCTCCCCTAGCCTTCAGGCTAGGGCACCCCTAGGCTTTAGGCTAGGGCTCCCCTAGGCTAAGGCTAGGGCTCCCCTAGCCTTCAGGCTAGGGCACCCCTAGGCTTTGGGCTCCCCTAGGCTAAGGCTAGGGCTCCCCTAGCCTTTAGGCTAGGGCACCCCTAGGCTTTAGGCTAGGGCTCCCCTAGGCTAAGGCTAGGGCTCCCCTAGCCTTCAGGCTAGGGCACCCCTAGGCTTTGGGCTCCCCTGGGCTAAGGCTAGGGCTCCCCTAGCCTTCAGGCTAGGGGACCCCTAGACTTTAGGCTAGGGCTCCCCTAGGCTAAGGCTAGGGCTCCCCTAGCCTTCAGGCTAGGGCACCCCTAGGCTTTGGGCTCCCCTAGGCTAAGGCTAGGGCTCCCCTAGCCTTCAGGCTAGGGCACCCCTAGGCTTTAGGCTAGGGCTCCCCTAGGCTAAGGCTAGGGCTCCCCTAGCCTTCAGGCTAGGGCACCCCTAGGCTTTGGGCTCCCCTAGGCTAAGGCTAGGGCTCCCCTAGCCTTCAGGCTAGGGCACCCCTAGGCTTTAGGCTAGGGCTCCCCTAGGCTAAGGCTAGGGCTCCCCTAGCCTTCAGGCTAGGGCACCCCTAGGCTTTGGGCTCCCCTAGGCTAAGGCTAGGGCTCCCCTAGCCTTCAAGCTAGGGCACCCCTAGGCTTTGGGCTCCCCTAGGCTAAGGCTAGGGCTCCCCTAGCCTTCAGGCTAGGGCACCCCTAGGCTTTGGGCTCCCCTAGGCTAAGGCTAGGGCTCCCCTAGCCTTCAGGCTAGGGCACCCCTAGGCTTTGGGCTCCCCTAGGCTAAGGCTAGGGCTCCCCTAGCCTTCAGGCTAGGGCACCCCTAGGCTTTGGGCTCCCCTAGGCTAAGGCTAGGGCTCCCCTAGCCTTCAGGCTAGGGCACCCCTAGGCTTTGGGCTCCCCTAGGCTAAGGCTAGGGCTCCCCTAGCCTTCAGGCTAGGGCACCCCTAGGCTTTAGGCTAGGGCTCCCCTAGGCTAAGGCTAGGGCTCCCCTAGCCTTCAGGCTAGGGCACCCCTAGGCTTTGGGCTCCCCTAGGCTAAGGCTAGGGCTCCCCTAGCCTTCAGGCTAGGGCACCCCTAGGCTTTGGGCTCCCCTAGGCTAAGGCTAGGGCTCCCCTAGCCTTCAGGCTAGGGCACCCCTAGGCTTTAGGCTAGGGCTCCCCTAGGCTAAGGCTAGGGCTCCCCTAGCCTTCAGGCTAGGGCACCCCTAGGCTTTGGGCTCCCCTAGGCTAAGGCTAGGGCTCCCCTAGCCTTCAGGCTAGGGCACCCCTAGGCTTTAGGCTAGGGCTCCCCTAGCCTTCAGGCTAGGGCACCCCTAGGCTTTAGGCTAGGGCTCCCCTAGGCTAAGGCTAGGGCTCCCCTAGCCTTCAGGCTAGGGCACCCCTAGGCTTTAGGCTAGGGCTCCCCTAGGCTAAGGCTAGGGCTCCCCTAGCCTTCAGGCTAGGGCACCCCTAGGCTTTAGGCTAGGGCTCCCCTAGGCTAAGGCTAGGGCTCCCCTAGTCTTCAGGCTAGGGCACCCCTGGGCTTTAGGCTAGGGCTCCCCTAGGCTAAGGCTAGGGCTCCCCTAGCCTTCAGGCTAGGGCACCCCTAGGCTTTAGGCTAGGGCTCCCCTAGGCTAAGGCTAGGGCTCCCCTAGCCTTCAGGCTAGGGCACCCCTAGGCTTTGGGCTCCCCTAGGCTAAAGCTAGGGCTCCCCTAGCCTTCAGGCTAGGGCACCCCTAGGCTTTAGGCTAGGGCTCCCCTAGGCTAAGGCTAGGGCTCCCCTAGCCTTCAGGCTAGGGCACCCCTAGGCTTTGGGCTCCCCTAGGCTAAGGCTAGGGCTCCCCTAGCCTTCAGGCTAGGGTACCCCTAGGCTTTAGGCTAGGGCTCCCCTAGGCTAAGGCTAGGGCTCCCCTAGCCTTCAGGCTAGGGCACCCCTAGGCTTTGGGCTCCCCTAGGTTAAGGCTAGGGCTCCCCTAGCCTTCAGGCTAGGGCACCCCTAGGCTTTAGGCTAGGGCTCCCCTAGGCTAAGGCTAGGGCTCCCCTAGCCTTCAGGCTAGGGCACCCCTAGGCTTTGGGCTCCCCTAGGCTAAGGCTAGGGCTCCCCTAGCCTTCAGGCTAGGGCACCCCTAGGCTTTGGGCTCCCCTAGGCTAAGGCTAGGGCTCCCCTAGCCTTCAGGCTAGGGCACCCCTAGGCTTTGGGCTCCCCTAGGCTAAGGCTAGGGCTCCCCTAGCCTTCAGGCTAGGGCACCCCTAGGCTTTAGGCTAGGGCTCCCCTAGGCTAAGGCTAGGGCTCCCCTAGCCTTCAGGCTAGGGCACCCCTAGGCTTTGGGCTCCCCTAGGCTAAGGCTAGGGCTCCCCTAGCCTTCAGGCTAGGGCACCCCTAGGCTTTGGGCTCCCCTAGGCTAAGGCTAGGGCTCCCCTAGCCTTCAGGCTAGGGCACCCCTAGGCTTTAGGCTAGGGCTCCCCTAGGCTAAGGCTAGGGCTCCCCTAGCCTTCAGGCTAGGGCACCCCTAGGCTTTGGGCTCCCCTAGGCTAAGGCTAGGGCTCCCCTAGCCTTCAGGCTAGGGCACCCCTAGGCTTTAGGCTAGGGCTCCCCTAGCCTTCAGGCTAGGGCACCCCTAGGCTTTAGGCTAGGGCTCCCCTAGGCTAAGGCTAGGGCTCCCCTAGCCTTCAGGCTAGGGCACCCCTAGGCTTTAGGCTAGGGCTCCCCTAGGCTAAGGCTAGGGCTCCCCTAGCCTTCAGGCTAGGGCACCCCTAGGCTTTAGGCTAGGGCTCCCCTAGGCTAAGGCTAGGGCTCCCCTAGTCTTCAGGCTAGGGCACCCCTGGGCTTTAGGCTAGGGCTCCCCTAGGCTAAGGCTAGGGCTCCCCTAGCCTTCAGGCTAGGGCACCCCTAGGCTTTAGGCTAGGGCTCCCCTAGGCTAAGGCTAGGGCTCCCCTAGCCTTCAGGCTAGGGCACCCCTAGGCTTTGGGCTCCCCTAGGCTAAAGCTAGGGCTCCCCTAGCCTTCAGGCTAGGGCACCCCTAGGCTTTAGGCTAGGGCTCCCCTAGGCTAAGGCTAGGGCTCCCCTAGCCTTCAGGCTAGGGCACCCCTAGGCTTTGGGCTCCCCTAGGCTAAGGCTAGGGCTCCCCTAGCCTTCAGGCTAGGGTACCCCTAGGCTTTAGGCTAGGGCTCCCCTAGGCTAAGGCTAGGGCTCCCCTAGCCTTCAGGCTAGGGCACCCCTAGGCTTTGGGCTCCCCTAGGTTAAGGCTAGGGCTCCCCTAGCCTTCAGGCTAGGGCACCCCTAGGCTTTAGGCTAGGGCTCCCCTAGGCTAAGGCTAGGGCTCCCCTAGCCTTCAGGCTAGGGCACCCCTAGGCTTTGGGCTCCCCTAGGCTAAGGCTAGGGCTCCCCTAGCCTTCAGGCTAGGGCACCCCTAGGCTTTAGGCTAGGGCTCCCCTAGGCTAAGGCTAGGGCTCCCCTAGCCTTCAGGCTAGGGCACCCCTAGGCTTTGGGCTCCCCTAGGCTAAGGCTAGGGCTCCCCTAGCCTTCAGGCTAGGGCACCCCTAGGCTTTGGGCTCCCCTAGGCTAAGGCTAGGGCTCCCCTAGCCTTCAGGCTAGGGCACCCCTAGGCTTTAGGCTAGGGCTCCCCTAGGCTAAGGCTAGGGCTCCCCTAGCCTTCAGTCTAGGGCACCCCTAGGCTTTGGGCTCCCCTAGGCTAAGGCTAGGGCTCCCCTAGCCTTCAGGCTAGGGCACCCCTAGGCTTTAGGCTAGGGCTCCCCTAGGCTAAGGCTAGGGCTCCCCTAGCCTTCAGGCTAGGGCACCCCTAGGCTTTGGGCTCCCCTAGGCTAAGGCTAGGGCTCCCCTAGCCTTCAGGCTAGGGCACCCCTAGGCTTTGGGCTCCCCTAGGCTAAGGCTAGGGCTCCCCTAGCCTTCAGGCTAGGGCACCCCTAGGCTTTGGGCTCCCCTAGGCTAAGGCTAGGGCTCCCCTAGCCTTCAGGCTAGGGCACCCCTAGGCTTTGGGCTCCCCTAGGCTAAGGCTAGGGCTCCCCTAGCCTTCAGGCTAGGGCACCCCTAGGCTTTAGGCTCCCCTAGGCTAAGGCTAGGGCTCCCCTAGCCTTCAGGCTAGGGCACCCCTATTCTTTGGGCTCCCCTAGGCTAAGGCTAGGGCTCCTCTAGCCTTCAGGCTAGGGCACCCCTAGGCTTTAGGCTAGGGCTCCCCTAGGCTAAGGCTAGGGCTCCCCTAGCCTTCAGGCTAGGGCTCCCCTAGCCTTCAGGCTAGGGCACCCCTAGGCTTTGGGCTCCCCTAGGCTAAGGCTAGGGCTCCCCTAGCCTTCAGGCTAGGGCACCCCTAGGCTTTGGGCTCCCCTAGGCTAAGGCTAGGGCTCCCCTAGCCTTCAGGCTAGGGCACCCCTAGGCTTTGGGCTCCCCTAGGCTAAGGCTAGGGCTCCCCTAGCCTTCAGGCTAGGGCACCCCTAGGCTTTAGGGTAGGGCTCCCCTAGGCTAAGGCTAGGGCTCCCCTAGCCTTCAGGCTAGGGCACCCCTAGGCTTTGGGCTCCCCTAGGCTAAGGCTAGGGCTCCCCTAGCCTTCAGGCTAGGGCACCCCTAGGCTTTAGACTAGGGCTCCCCTAGGCTAAGGCTAGGGCTCCCCTAGCCTTCAGGCTAGGGCACCCCTAGGCTTTAGGCTAGGGCTCCCCTAGGCTAAGGCTAGGGCTCCCCTAGCCTTCAGGCTAGGGCACCCCTAGGCTTTGGGCTCCCCTAGGCTAAGGCTAGGGCTCCCCTAGCCTTCAGGCTAGGGCACCCCTAGGCTTTAGGCTAGGGCTCCCCTAGGCTAAGGCTAGGGCTCCCCTAGCCTTCAGGCTAGGGCACCCCTAGGCTTTGGGCTCCCCTAGGCTAAGGCTAGGGCTCCCCTAGCCTTCAGGCTAGGTCACCCCTAGGCTTTAGGCTAGGGCTCCCCTAGGCTAAGGCTAGGGCTCCCCTAGCCTTCAGGCTAGGGCACCCCTAGGCTTTGGGCTCCCCTAGGCTAAGGCTAGGGCTCCCCTAGCCTTCAGGCTAGGGCACCCCTAGGCTTTGGGCTCCCCTAGGCTAAGGCTAGGTCTCCCCTAGCCTTCAGGCTAGGGCACCCCTAGGCTTTGGGCTCCTCTAGGCTAAGGCTAGGGCTCCCCTAGCCTTCAGGCTAGGGCACCCCTAGGCTTTGGGCTCCCCTAGGCTAAGGCTAGGGCTCCCCTAGCCTTCAGGCTAGGGCACCCCTAGGCTTTAGGCTAGGGCTCCCCTAGGCTAAGGCTAGGGCTCCCCTAGCCTTCAGGCTAGGGCACCCCTAGGCTTTGGGCTCCCCTAGGCTAAGGCTAGGGCTCCCCTAGCCTTCAGGCTAGGGCACCCCTAGGCTTTAGGCTAGGGCTCCCCTAGGCTAAGGCTAGGGCTCCCCTAGCCTTCAGGCTAGGGCACCCCTCGGCTTTAGGCTAGGGCTCCCCTAGGCTAAGGCTAGGGCTCCCCTAGCGTTCAGGCTAGGGCACCCCTAGGCTTTAGGCTAGGGCTCCCCTAGGCTAAGGCTAGGGCTCCCCTAGCCTTCAGGCTAGGGCACCCCTAGGCTTTAGGCTAGGGCTCCCCTAGGCTAAGGCTAGGGCTCCCCTAGCCTTCAGGCTAGGGCACCCCTAGGCTTTAGGCTAGGGCTCCCCTAGGCTAAGGCTAGGGCTCCCCTAGCCTTCAGGCTAGGGCACCCCTAGGCTTTAGGCTAGGGCTCCCCTAGGCTAAGGCTAGGGCTCCCCTAGCCTTCAGGCTAGGGCACCCCTAGGCTTTGGGCTCCCCTAGGCTAAGGCTAGGGCTCCCCTAGCCTTCAGGCTAGGGCACCCCTAGGCTTTAGGCTAGGGCTCCCCTAGGCTAAGGCTAGGGCTCCCCTAGCCTTCAGGCTAGGGCACCCCTAGGCTTTGGGCTCCCCTAGGCTAAGGCTAGGGCTCCCCTAGCCTTCAGGCTAGGGCACCCCTAGGCTTTAGGCTAGGGCTCCCCTAGGCTAAGGCTAGGGCTCCCCTAGCCTTCAGGCTAGGGCACCCCTAGGCTTTGGGCTCCCCTAGGCTAAGGCTAGGGCTCCCCTAGCCTTCAGGCTAGGGCACCCCTAGGCTTTAGGCTAGGGCTCCCCTAGGCTAAGGCTAGGGCTCCCCTAGCCTTCAGGCTAGGGCACCCCTAGGCTTTGGGCTCCCCTAGGCTAAGGCTAGGGCTCCCCTAGCCTTCAGGCTAGGGCACCCCTAGGCTTTAGGCTAGGGCTCCCCTAGGCTAAGGCTAGGGCTCCCCTAGCCTTCAGGCTAGGGCACCCCTAGGCTTTGGGCTCCCCTAGGCTAAGGCTAGGGCTCCCCTAGCCTTCAGGCTAGGGCACCCCTAGGCTTTAGGCTAGGGCTCCCCTAGGCTAAGGCTAGGGCTCCCCTAGCCTTCAGGCTAGGGCACCCCTAGGCTTTGGGCTCCCCTAGGCTAAGGCTAGGGCTCCCCTAGCCTTCAGGCTAGGGCACCCCTAGGCTTTGGGCTCCCCTAGGCTAAGGCTAGGGCTCCCCTAGCCTTCAGGCTAGGGCACCCCTAGGCTTTGGGCTCCCCTAGGCTAAGGCTAGGGCTCCCCTAGCCTTCAGGCTAGGGCACCCCTAGGCTTTGGGCTCCCCTAGGCTAAGGCTAGGGCTCCCCTAGCCTTCAGGCTAGGGCACCCCTAGGCTTTGGGCTCCCCTAGGCTAAGGCTAGGGCTCCCCTAGCCTTCAGGCTAGGGCACCCCTAGGCTTTGGGCTCCCCTAGGCTAAGGCTAGGGCTCCCCTAGCCTTCAGGCTAGGGCACCCCTAGGCTTTGGGCTCCCCTAGGCTAAGGCTAGGGCTCCCCTAGCCTTCAGGCTAGGGCACCCCTAGGCTTTGGGCTCCCCTAGGCTAAGGCTAGGGCTCCCCTAGCCTTCAGGCTAGGGCACCCCTAGGCTTTGGGCACCCCTAGGCTAAGGCTAGGGCTCCCCTAGCCTTCAGGCTAGGGCACCCCTAGGCTTTGGGCTCCCCTAGGCTAAGGCTAGGGCTCCCCTAGCCTTCAGGCTAGGGCACCCCTAGGCTTTGGGCGAGGGCTCCCCTAGGCTAAGGCTAGGGCTCCCCTAGCCTTCAGGCTAGGGCACCCCTAGGCTTTGGGCGAGGGCTCCCCTAGGCTAAGGCTAGGGCTCCCCTAGCCTTCAGGCTAGGGCACCCCTAGGCTTTGGGCTAGGGCTCCCCTAGGCTAAGGCTAGGGCTCCCCTAGCCTTCAGGCTAGGGCACCCCTAGGCTTTGGGCTAGGGCTCCCCTAGGCTAAGGCTAGGGCTCCCCTAGCCTTCAGGCTAGGGCACCCCTAGGCTTTGGGCTAGGGCTCCCCTAGGCTAAGGCTAGGGCTCCCCTAGCCTTCAGGCTAGGGCACCCCTAGGCTTTGGGCTAGGGCTCCCCTAGGCTAAGGCTAGGGCTCCCCTAGCCTTCAGGCTAGGGCACCCCTAGGCTTTGGGCTAGGGCTCCCCTAGGCTAAGGCTAGGGCTCCCCTAGCCTTCAGGCTAGGGCACCCCTAGGCTTTGGGCTAGGGCTCCCCTAGGCTAAGGCTAGGGCTCCCCTAGCCTTCAGGCTAGGGCACCCCTAGGCTTTGGGCTAGGGCTCCCCTAGGCTAAGGCTAGGGCTCCCCTAGCCTTCAGGCTAGGGCACCCCTAGGCTTTGGGCTAGGGCTCCCCTAGGCTAAGGCTAGGGCTCCCCTAGCCTTCAGGCTAGGGCACCCCTAGGCTTTGGGCTAGGGCTCCCCTAGGCTAAGGCTAGGGCTCCCCTAGCCTTCAGGCTAGGGCACCCCTAGGCTTTGGGCTAGGGCTCCCCTAGGCTAAGGCTAGGGCTCCCCTAGCCTTCAGGCTAGGGCACCCCTAGGCTTTGGGCTAGGGCTCCCCTAGCCTAAGGCTAGGGCTCCCCTAGCCTTCAGGCTAGGGCACCCCTAGGCTTTGGGCTAGGGCTCCCCTAGCCTAAGGCTAGGGCTCCCCTAGCCTTCAGGCTAGGGCACCCCTAGGCTTTGGGCTAGGGCTCCCCTAGGCTAAGGCTAGGGCTCCCCTAGCCTTCAGGCTAGGGCACCCCTAGGCTTTGGGCTAGGGCTCCCCTAGGCTAAGGCTAGGGCTCCCCTAGCCTTCAGGCTAGGGCACCCCTAGGCTTTGGGCTAGGGCTCCCCTAGGCTAAGGCTAGGGCTCCCCTAGCCTTCAGGCTAGGGCACCCCTAGGCTTTGGGCTAGGGCTCCCCTAGGCTAAGGCTAGGGCTCCCCTAGCCTTCAGGCTAGGGCACCCCTAGGCTTTGGGCTAGGGCTCCCCTAGGCTAAGGCTAGGGCTCCCCTAGCCTTCAGGCTAGGGCACCCCTAGGCTTTGGGCTAGGGCTCCCCTAGGCTAAGGCTAGGGCTCCCCTAGCCTTCAGGCTAGGGCACCCCTAGGCTTTGGGCTAGGGCTCCCCTAGGCTAAGGCTAGGGCTCCCCTAGCCTTCAGGCTAGGGCACCCCTAGGCTTTGGGCTAGGGCTCCCCTAGGCTAAGGCTAGGGCTCCCCTAGCCTTCAGGCTAGGGCACCCCTAGGCTTTGGGCTAGGGCTCCCCTAGGCTAAGGCTAGGGCTCCCCTAGCCTTCAGGCTAGGGCACCCCTAGGCTTTGGGCTAGGGCTCCCCTAGGCTAAGGCTAGGGCTCCCCTAGCCTTCAGGCTAGGGCACCCCTAGGCTTTGGGCTAGGGCTCCCCTAGGCTAAGGCTAGGGCTCCCCTAGCCTTCAGGCTAGGGCACCCCTAGGCTTTGGGCTAGGGCTCCCCTAGGCTAAGGCTAGGGCTCCCCTAGCCTTCAGGCTAGGGCACCCCTAGGCTTTGGGCTAGGGCTCCCCTAGGCTAAGGCTAGGGCTCCCCTAGCCTTCAGGCTAGGGCACCCCTAGGCTTTGGGCTAGGGCTCCCCTAGGCTAAGGCTAGGGCTCCCCTAGCCTTCAGGCTAGGGCACCCCTAGGCTTTGGGCTAGGGCTCCCCTAGGCTAAGGCTAGGGCTCCCCTAGCCTTCAGGCTAGGGCACCCCTAGGCTTTGGGCTAGGGCTCCCCTAGGCTAAGGCTAGGGCTCCCCTAGCCTTCAGGCTAGGGCACCCCTAGGCTTTGGGCTAGGGCTCCCCTAGGCTAAGGCTAGGGCTCCCCTAGCCTTCAGGCTAGGGCACCCCTAGGCTTTGGGCTAGGGCTCCCCTAGGCTAAGGCTAGGGCTCCCCTAGCCTTCAGGCTAGGGCACCCCTAGGCTTTGGGCTAGGGCTCCCCTAGGCTAAGGCTAGGGCTCCCCTAGCCTTCAGGCTAGGGCACCCCTAGGCTTTGGGCTAGGGCTCCCCTAGGCTAAGGCTAGGGCTCCCCTAGCCTTCAGGCTAGGGCACCCCTAGGCTTTGGGCTAGGGCTCCCCTAGGCTAAGGCTAGGGCTCCCCTAGCCTTCAGGCTAGGGCACCCCTAGGCTTTGGGCTAGGGCTCCCCTAGGCTAAGGCTAGGGCTCCCCTAGCCTTCAGGCTAGGGCACCCCTAGGCTTTGGGCTAGGGCTCCCCTAGGCTAAGGCTAGGGCTCCCCTAGCCTTCAGGCTAGGGCACCCCTAGGCTTTGGGCTAGGGCTCCCCTAGGCTAAGGCTAGGGCTCCCCTAGCCTTCAGGCTAGGGCACCCCTAGGCTTTGGGCTAGGGCTCCCCTAGGCTAAGGCTAGGGCTCCCCTAGCCTTCAGGCTAGGGCACCCCTAGGCTTTGGGCTAGGGCTCCCCTAGGCTAAGGCTAGGGCTCCCCTAGCCTTCAGGCTAGGGCACCCCTAGGCTTTGGGCTAGGGCTCCCCTAGGCTAAGGCTAGGGCTCCCCTAGCCTTCAGGCTAGGGCACCCCTAGGCTTTGGGCTCCCCTAGGCTAAGGCTAGGGCTCCCCTAGCCTTCAGGCTAGGGCACCCCTAGGCTTTGGGCTCCCCTAGGCTAAGGCTAGGGCTCCCCTAGCCTTCAGGCTAGGGCACCCCTAGGCTTTGGGCTAGGGCTCCCCTAGGCTAAGGCTAGGGCTCCCCTAGCCTTCAGGCTAGGGCACCCCTAGGCTTTGGGCTAGGGCTCCCCTAGGCTAAGGCTAGGGCTCCCCTAGCCTTCAGGTTAGGGCACCCCTAGGCTTTGGGCTAGGGCTCCCCTAGGCTAAGGCTAGGGCTCCCCTAGCCTTCAGGCTAGGGCACCCCTAGGCTTTGGGCTAGGGCTCCCCTAGGCTAAGGCTAGGGCTCCCCTAGCCTTCAGGCTAGGGCACCCCTAGGCTTTGGGCTAGGGCTCCCCTAGGCTAAGGCTAGGGCTCCCCTAGCCTTCAGGCTAGGGCACCCCTAGGCTTTGGGCTAGGGCTCCCCTAGGCTAAGGCTAGGGCTCCCCTAGCCTTCAGGCTAGGGCACCCCTAGGCTTTGGGCTAGGGCTCCCCTAGGCTAAGGCTAGGGCTCCCCTAGCCTTCAGGCTAGGGCACCCCTAGGCTTTGGGCTAGGGCTCCCCTAGGCTAAGGCTAGGGCTCCCCTAGCCTTCAGGCTAGGGCACCCCTAGGCTTTGGGCTAGGGCTCCCCTAGGCTAAGGCTAGGGCTCCCCTAGCCTTCAGGCTAGGGCACCCCTAGGCTTTGGGCTAGGGCTCCCCTAGGCTAAGGCTAGGGCTCCCCTAGCCTTCAGGCTAGGGCACCCCTAGGCTTTGGGCTAGGGCTCCCCTAGGCTAAGGCTAGGGCTCCCCTAGCCTTCAGGCTAGGGCACCCCTAGGCTTTGGGCTAGGGCTCCCCTAGGCTAAGGCTAGGGCTCCCCTAGCCTTCAGGCTAGGGCACCCCTAGGCTTTGGGCTGGGGCTCCCCTAGGCTAAGGCTAGGGCTCCCCTAGCCTTCAGGCTAGGGCACCCCTAGGCTTTGGGCTGGGGCTCCCCTAGGCTAAGGCTAGGGCTCCCCTAGCCTTCAGGCTAGGGCACCCCTAGGCTTTGGGCTGGGGCTCCCCTAGGCTAAGGCTAGGGCTCCCCTAGCCTTCAGGCTAGGGCACCCCTAGGCTTTGGGCTGGGGCTCCCCTAGGCTAAGGCTAGGGCTCCCCTAGCCTTCAGGCTAGGGCACCCCTAGGCTTTGGGCTGGGGCTCCCCTAGGCTAAGGCTAGGGCTCCCCTAGCCTTCAGGCTAGGGCACCCCTAGGCTTTGGGCTGGGGCTCCCCTAGGCTAAGGCTAGGGCTCCCCTAGCCTTCAGGCTAGGGCACCCCTAGGCTTTGGGCTAGGGCTCCCCTAGGCTAAGGCTAGGGCTCCCCTAGCCTTCAGGCTAGGGCACCCCTAGGCTTTGGGCTAGGGCTCCCCTAGGCTAAGGCTAGGGCTCCCCTAGCCTTCAGGCTAGGGCACCCCTAGGCTTTGGGCTAGGGCTCCCCTAGGCTAAGGCTAGGGCTCCCCTAGCCTTCAGGCTAGGGCACCCCTAGGCTTTGGGCTAGGGCTCCCCTAGGCTAAGGCTAGGGCTCCCCTAGCCTTCAGGCTAGGGCACCCCTAGGCTTTGGGCTAGGGCTCCCCTAGGCTAAGGCTAGGGCTCCCCTAGCCTTCAGGCTAGGGCACCCCTAGGCTTTGGGCTAGGGCTCCCCTAGGCTAAGGCTAGGGCTCCCCTAGCCTTCAGGCTAGGGCACCCCTAGGCTTTGGGCTAGGGCTCCCCTAGGCTAAGGCTAGGGCTCCCCTAGCCTTCAGGCTAGGGCACCCCTAGGCTTTGGGCTAGGGCTCCCCTAGGCTAAGGCTAGGGCTCCCCTAGCCTTCAGGCTAGGGCACCCCTAGGCTTTGGGCTAGGGCTCCCCTAGGCTAAGGCTAGGGCTCCCCTAGCCTTCAGGCTAGGGCACCCCTAGGCTTTGGGCTAGGGCTCCCCTAGGCTAAGGCTAGGGCTCCCCTAGCCTTCAGGCTAGGGCACCCCTAGGCTTTGGGCTAGGGCTCCCCTAGGCTAAGGCTAGGGCTCCCCTAGCCTTCAGGCTAGGGCACCCCTAGGCTTTGGGCTAGGGCTCCCCTAGGCTAAGGCTAGGGCTCCCCTAGCCTTCAGGCTAGGGCACCCCTAGGCTTTGGGCTAGGGCTCCCCTAGGCTAAGGCTAGGGCTCCCCTAGCCTTCAGGCTAGGGCACCCCTAGGCTTTGGGCTAGGGCTCCCCTAGGCTAAGGCTAGGGCTCCCCTAGCCTTCAGGCTAGGGCACCCCTAGGCTTTGGGCTAGGGCTCCCCTAGGCTAAGGCTAGGGCTCCCCTAGCCTTCAGGCTAGGGCACCCCTAGGCTTTGGGCTAGGGCTCCCCTAGGCTAAGGCTAGGGCTCCCCTAGCCTTCAGGCTAGGGCACCCCTAGGCTTTGGCCTCCCCTAGGCTAAGGCTAGGGCTCCCCTAGCCTTCAGGCTAGGGCACCCCTAGGCTTTGGCCTCCCCTAGGCTAAGGCTAGGGCTCCCCTAGCCTTCAGGCTAGGGCACCCCTAGGCTTTGGCCTCCCCTAGGCTAAGGCTAGGGCTCCCCTAGCCTTCAGGCTAGGGCACCCCTAGGCTTTGGCCTCCCCTAGGCTAAGGCTAGGGCTCCCCTAGCCTTCAGGCTAGGGCACCCCTAGGCTTTGGCCTCCCCTAGGCTAAGGCTAGGGCTCCCCTAGCCTTCAGGCTAGGGCACCCCTAGGCTTTGGGCTCCCCTAGGCTAAGGCTAGGGCTCCCCTAGCCTTCAGGCTAGGGCACCCCTAGGCTTTGGGCTCCCCTAGGCTAAGGCTAGGGCTCCCCTAGCCTTCAGGCTAGGGCACCCCTAGGCTTTAGGCTAGGGCTCCCCTAGGCTAAGGCTAGGGCTCCCCTAGCCTTCAGGCTAGGGCACCCCTAGGCTTTGGGCTAGGGCTCCCCTAGGCTAAGGCTAGGGCTCCCCTAGCCTTCAGGCTAGGGCACCCCTAGGCTTTGGGCTAGGGCTCCCCTAGGCTAAGGCTAGGGCTCCCCTAGCCTTCAGGCTAGGGCACCCCTAGGCTTTGGGCTAGGGCTCCCCTAGGCTAAGGCTAGGGCTCCCCTAGCCTTCAGGCTAGGGCACCCCTAGGCTTTGGGCTAGGGCTCCCCTAGGCTAAGGCTAGGGCTCCCCTAGCCTTCAGGCTAGGGCACCCCTAGGCTTTGGGCTAGGGCTCCCCTAGGCTAAGGCTAGGGCTCCCCTAGCCTTCAGGCTAGGGCACCCCTTGGCTTTGGGCTAGGGCTCCCCTAGGCTAAGGCTAGGGCTCCCCTAGCCTTCAGGCTAGGGCACCCCTAGGCTTTGGGCTAGGGCTCCCCTAGGCTAAGGCTAGGGCTCCCCTAGCCTTCAGGCTAGGGCACCCCTAGGCTTTGGGCTAGGGCTCCCCTAGGCTAAGGCTAGGGCTCCCCTAGCCTTCAGGCTAGGGCACCCCTAGGCTTTGGGCTAGGGCTCCCCTAGGCTAAGGCTAGGGCTCCCCTAGCCTTCAGGCTAGGGCACCCCTAGGCTTTGGGCTAGGGCTCCCCTAGGCTAAGGCTAGGGCTCCCCTAGCCTTCAGGCTAGGGCACCCCTAGGCTTTGGGCTAGGGCTCACCTAGGCTAAGGCTAGGGCTCCCCTAGCCTTCAGGCTAGGGCACCCCTAGGCTTTGGGCTAGGGCTCCCCTAGGCTAAGGCTAGGGCTCCCCTAGCCTTCAGGCTAGGGCACCCCTAGGCTTTGGGCTAGGGCTCCCCTAGGCTAAGGCTAGGGCTCCCCTAGCCTTCAGGCTAGGGCACCCCTAGGCTTTGGGCTAGGGCTCCCCTAGGCTAAGGCTAGGGCTCCCCTAGCCTTCAGGCTAGGGCACCCCTAGGCTTTGGGCTAGGGCTCCCCTAGGCTAAGGCTAGGGCTCCCCTAGCCTTCAGGCTAGGGCACCCCTAGGCTTTGGGCTAGGGCTCCCCTAGGCTAAGGCTAGGGCTCCCCTAGCCTTCAGGCTAGGGCACCCCTAGGCTTTGGGCTAGGGCTCCCCTAGGCTAAGGCTAGGGCTCCCCTAGCCTTCAGGCTAGGGCACCCCTAGGCTTTGGGCTAGGGCTCCCCTAGGCTAAGGCTAGGGCTCCCCTAGCCTTCAGGCTAGGGCACCCCTAGGCTTTGGGCTAGGGCTCCCCTAGGCTAAGGCTAGGGCTCCCCTAGCCTTCAGGCTAGGGCACCCCTAGGCTTTTGGCTAGGGCTCCCCTAGGCTAAGGCTAGGGCTCCCCTAGCCTTCAGGCTAGGGCACCCCTAGGCTTTTGGCTAGGGCTCCCCTAGGCTAAGGCTAGGGCTCCCCTAGCCTTCAGGCTAGGGCACCCCTAGGCTTTGGGCTAGGGCTCCCCTAGGCTAAGGCTAGGGCTCCCCTAGCCTTCAGGCTAGGGCACCCCTAGGCTTTGGGCTAGGGCTCCCCTAGGCTAAGGCTAGGGCTCCCCTAGCCTTCAGTCTAGGGCACCCCTAGGCTTTGGGCTAGGGCTCCCCTAGGCTAAGGCTAGGGCTCCCCTAGCCTTCAGGCTAGGGCACCCCTAGGCTTTGGGCTAGGGCTCCCCTAGGCTAAGGCTAGGGCTCCCCTAGCCTTCAGGCTAGGGCACCCCTAGGCTTTGGGCTAGGGCTCCCCTAGGCTAAGGCTAGGGCTCCCCTAGCCTTCAGGCTAGGGCACCCCTAGGCTTTGGGCTAGGGCTCCCCTAGGCTAAGGCTAGGGCTCCCCTAGCCTTCAGGCTAGGGCACCCCTAGGCTTTGGGCTAGGGCTCCCCTAGGCTAAGGCTAGGGCTCCCCTAGCCTTCAGGCTAGGGCACCCCTAGGCTTTGGGCTAGGGCTCCCCTAGGCTAAGGCTAGGGCTCCCCTAGCCTTCAGGCTAGGGCACCCCTAGGCTTTGGGCTAGGGCTCCCCTAGGCTAAGGCTAGGGCTCCCCTAGCCTTCAGGCTAGGGCACCCCTAGGCTTTGGGCTAGGGCTCCCCTAGGCTAAGGCTAGGGCTCCCCTAGCCTTCAGGCTAGGGCACCCCTAGGCTTTGGGCTAGGGCTCCCCTAGGCTAAGGCTAGGGCTCCCCTAGCCTTCAGGCTAGGGCACCCCTAGGCTTTGGGCTAGGGCTCCCCTAGGCTAAGGCTAGGGCTCCCCTAGCCTTCAGGCTAGGGCACCCCTAGGCTTTGGGCTAGGGCTCCCCTAGGCAAAGGCTAGGGCTCCCCTAGCCTTCAGGCTAGGGCACCCCTAGGCTTTGGGCTAGGGCTCCCCTAGGCAAAGGCTAGGGCTCCCCTAGCCTTCAGGCTAGGGCACCCCTAGGCTTTGGGCTAGGGCTCCCCTAGGCTAAGGCTAGGGCTCCCCTAGCCTTCAGGCTAGGGCACCCCTAGGCTTTGGGCTAGGGCTCCCCTAGGCTAAGGCTAGGGCTCCCCTAGCCTTCAGGCTAGGGCACCCCTAGGCTTTGGGCTAGGGCTCCCCTAGGCTAAGGCTAGGGCTCCCCTAGCCTTCAGGCTAGGGCACCCCTAGGCTTTGGGCTAGGGCTCCCCTAGGCTAAGGCTAGGGCTCCCCTAGCCTTCAGGCTAGGGCACCCCTAGGCTTTGGGCTAGGGCTCCCCTAGGCTAAGGCTAGGGCTCCCCTAGCCTTCAGGCTAGGGCACCCCTAGGCTTTGGGCTAGGGCTCCCCTAGGCTAAGGCTAGGGCTCCCCTAGCCTTCAGGCTAGGGCACCCCTAGGCTTTGGGCTAGGGCTCCCCTAGGCTAAGGCTAGGGCTCCCCTAGCCTTCAGGCTAGGGCACCCCTAGGCTTTGGGCTAGGGCTCCCCTAGGCTAAGGCTAGGGCTCCCCTAGCCTTCAGGCTAGGGCACCCCTAGGCTTTGGGCTAGGGCTCCCCTAGGCTAAGGCTAGGGCTCCCCTAGCCTTCAGGCTAGGGCACCCCTAGGCTTTGGGCTAGGGCTCCCCTAGGCTAAGGCTAGGGCTCCCCTAGCCTTCAGGCTAGGGCACCCCTAGGCTTTGGGCTAGGGCTCCCCTAGGCTAAGGCTAGGGCTCCCCTAGCCTTCAGGCTAGGGCACCCCTAGGCTTTGGGCTAGGGCTCCCCTAGGCTAAGGCTAGGGCTCCCCTAGCCTTCAGGCTAGGGCACCCCTAGGCTTTGGGCTAGGGCTCCCCTAGGCTAAGGCTAGGGCTCCCCTAGCCTTCAGGCTAGGGCACCCCTAGGCTTTGGGCTAGGGCTCCCCTAGGCTAAGGCTAGGGCTCCCCTAGCCTTCAGGCTAGGGCACCCCTAGGCTTTGGGCTAGGGCTCCCCTAGGCTAAGGCTAGGGCTCCCCTAGCCTTCAGGCTAGGGCACCCCTAGGCTTTGGCCTCCCCTAGGCTAAGGCTAGGGCTCCCCTAGCCTTCAGGCTAGGGCACCCCTAGGCTTTGGCCTCCCCTAGGCTAAGGCTAGGGCTCCCCTAGCCTTCAGGCTAGGGCACCCCTAGGCTTTGGCCTCCCCTAGGCTAAGGCTAGGGCTCCCCTAGCCTTCAGGCTAGGGCACCCCTAGGCTTTGGCCTCCCCTAGGCTAAGGCTAGGGCTCCCCTAGCCTTCAGGCTAGGGCACCCCTAGGCTTTGGCCTCCCCTAGGCTAAGGCTAGGGCTCCCCTAGCCTTCAGGCTAGGGCACCCCTAGGCTTTGGCCTCCCCTAGGCTAAGGCTAGGGCTCCCCTAGCCTTCAGGCTAGGGCACCCCTAGGCTTTGGGCTCCCCTAGGCTAAGGCTAGGGCTCCCCTAGCCTTCAGGCTAGGGCACCCCTAGGCTTTGGGCTCCCCTAGGCTAAGGCTAGGGCTCCCCTAGCCTTCAGGCTAGGGCACCCCTAGGCTTTGGGCTCCCCTAGGCTAAGGCTAGGGCTCCCCTAGCCTTCAGGCTAGGGCACCCCTAGGCTTTGGGCTCCCCTTGGCTAAGGCTAGGGCTCCCCTAGCCTTCAGGCTAGGGCACCCCTAGGCTTTGGGCTCCCCTAGGCTAAGGCTAGGGCTCCCCTAGCCTTCAGGCTAGAGCACCCCTAGGCTTTAGGCTAGGGCTCCCCTAGGCTAAGGCTAGGGCTCCCCTAGCCTTCAGGCTAGGGCACCCCTAGGCTTTAGGCTAGGGCTCCCCTAGGCTAAGGCTAGGGCTCCCGTAGCCTTCAGGCTAGGGCACCCCTAGGCTTTAGGCTAGGGCTCCCCTAGGCTAAGGCTAGGGCTCCCGTAGCCTTCAGGCTAGGGCACCCCTAGGCTTTAGGCTAGGGCTCCCCTAGGCTAAGGCTAGGGCTCCCGTAGCCTTCAGGCTAGGGCACCCCTAGGCTTTAGGCTAGGGCTCCCCTAGGCTAAGGCTAGGGCTCCCCTAGCCTTCAGGCTAGGGCACCCCTAGGCTTTAGGCTAGGGCTCCCCTAGGCTAAGGCTAGGGCTCCCCTAGCCTTCAGGCTAGGGCACCCCTAGGCTTTAGGCTAGGGCTCCCCTAGGCTAAGGCTAGGGCTCCCCTAGCCTTCAGGCTAGGGCACCCCTAGGCTTTAGGCTAGGGCTCCCCTAGGCTAAGGCTAGGGCTCCCCTAGCCTTCAGGCTAGGGCACCCCTAGGCTTTAGGCTAGGGCTCCCCTAGGCTAAGGCTAGGGCTCCCCTAGCCTTCAGGCTAGGGCACCCCTAGGCTTTAGGCTAGGGCTCCCCTAGGCTAAGGCTAGGGCTCCCCTAGCCTTCAGGCTAGGGCACCCCTAGGCTTTAGGCTAGGGCTCCCCTAGGCTAAGGCTAGGGCTCCCCTAGCCTTCAGGCTAGGGCACCCCTAGGCTTTAGGCTAGGGCTCCCCTAGGCTAAGGCTAGGGCTCCCCTAGCCTTCAGGCTAGGGCACCCCTAGGCTTTAGGCTAGGGCTCCCCTAGGCTAAGGCTAGGGCTCCCCTAGCCTTCAGGCTAGGGCACCCCTAGGCTTTAGGCTAGGGCTCCCCTAGGCTAAGGCTAGGGCTCCCCTAGCCTTCAGGCTAGGGCACCCCTAGGCTTTAGGCTAGGGCTCCCCTAGGCTAAGGCTAGGGCTCCCCTAGCCTTCAGGCTAGGGCACCCCTAGGCTTTAGGCTAGGGCTCCCCTAGGCTAAGGCTAGGGCTCCCCTAGCCTTCAGGCTAGGGCACCCCTAGGCTTTAGGCTAGGGCTCCCCTAGGCTAAGGCTAGGGCTCCCCTAGCCTTCAGGCTAGGGCACCCCTAGGCTTTAGGCTAGGGCTCCCCTAGGCTAAGGCTAGGGCTCCCCTAGCCTTCAGGCTAGGGCACCCCTAGGCTTTAGGCTAGGGCTCCCCTAGGCTAAGGCTAGGGCTCCCCTAGCCTTCAGGCTAGGGCACCCCTAGGCTTTAGGCTAGGGCTCCCCTAGGCTAAGGCTAGGGCTCCCCTAGCCTTCAGGCTAGGGCACCCCTAGGCTTTAGGCTAGGGCTCCCCTAGGCTAAGGCTAGGGTTCCCCTAGCCTTCAGGCTAGGGCACCCCTAGGCTTTAGGCTAGGGCTCCCCTAGGCTAAGGCTAGGGCTCCCCTAGCCTTCAGGCTAGGGCACCCCTAGGCTTTAGGCTAGGGCTCCCCTAGGCTAAGGCTAGGGCTCCCCTAGCCTTCAGGCTAGGGCACCCCTAGGCTTTAGGCTAGGGCTCCCCTAGGCTAAGGCTAGGGCTCCCCTAGCCTTCAGGCTAGGGCACCCCTAGGCTTTAGGCTAGGGCTCCCCTAGGCAAAGGCTAGGGCTCCCCTAGCCTTCAGGCTAGGGCACCGCTAGGCTTTAGGCTAGGGCTCCCCTAGGCAAAGGCTAGGGCTCCCCTAGCCTTCAGGCTAGGGCACCCCTAGGCTTTAGGCTAGGGCTCCCCTAGGCAAAGGCTAGGGCTCCCCTAGCCTTCAGGCTAGGGCACCCCTAGGCTTTAGGCTAGGGCTCCCCTAGGCAAAGGCTAGGGCTCCCCTAGCCTTCAGGCTAGGGCACCCCTAGGCTTTAGGCTAGGGCTCCCCTAGGCTAAGGCTAGGGCTCCCCTAGCCTTCAGGCTAGGGCACCCCTAGGCTTTAGGCTAGGGCTCCCCTAGGCTAAGGCTAGGGCTCCCCTAGCCTTCAGGCTAGGGCACCCCTAGGCTTTAGGCTAGGGCTCCCCTAGGCTAAGGCTAGGGCTCCCCTAGCCTTCAGGCTAGGGCACCCCTAGGCTTTAGGCTAGGGCTCCCCTAGGCTAAGGCTAGGGCTCCCCTAGCCTTCAGGCTAGGGCACCCCTAGGCTTTAGGCTCCCCTAGGCTAAGGCTAGGGCTCCCCTAGCCTTCAGGCTAGGGCACCCCTAGGCTTTGGGCTCCCCTAGGCTAAGGCTAGGGCTCCCCTAGCCTTCAGGCTAGGGATCCCCTAGCCTTCAGGCTAGGGCACCCCTAGGCTTTAGGCTAGGGCTCCCCTAGGCTAAGGCTAGGGCTCCCCTAGCCTTCAGGCTAGGGCACCCCTAGGCTTTGGGCTCCCCTAGGCTAAGGCTAGGGCTCCCCTAGCCTTCAGGCTAGGGCTCCCCTAGCCTTCAGGTTGGGCACCCCTAGGCTTCAGGCTAGGGCTCCCCTAGGCTAAGGCTAGGGCTCCCCTAGCCTTCAGGCTAGGGCACCCCTAGGCTTCAGGCTAGGGCTCCCCTAGGCTAAGGCTAGGGCTCCCCAGCCTTCAGGCTAGGGCACCCCTAGGCTTCAGGCTAGGGCTCCCCTAGGCTAAGGCTAGGGCTCCCCTAGCCTTCAGGCTAGGGCACCCCTAGGCTTCAGGCTAGGGCTCCCCTAGGCTAAGGCTAGGGCTCCCCTAGCCTTCAGGCTAGGGCACCCCTAGGCTTCAGGCTAGGGCTCCCCTAGGCTAAGGCTAGGGCTCCCCTAGCCTTCAGGCTAGGGCACCCCTAGGCTTCAGGCTAGGGCTCCCCTAGGCTAAGGCTAGGGCTCCCCTAGCCTTCAGGCTAGGGCACCCCTAGGCTTCAGGCTAGGGCTCCCCTAGGCTAAGGCTAGGGCTCCCCTAGCCTTCAGGCTAGGGCACCCCTAGGCTTCAGGCTAGGGCTCCCCTAGGCTAAGGCTAGGGCTCCCCTAGCCTTCAGGCTAGGGCACCCCTAGGCTTCAGGCTAGGGCTCCCCTAGGCTAAGGCTAGGGCTCCCCTAGCCTTCAGGCTAGGGCACCCCTAGGCTTCAGGCTAGGGCTCCCCTAGGCTAAGGCTAGGGCTCCCCTAGCCTTCAGGCTAGGGCACCCCTAGGCTTCAGGCTAGGGCTCCCCTTGGCTAAGGCTAGGGCTCCCCTAGCCTTCAGGCTAGGGCACCCCTAGGCTTCAGGCTAGGGCTCCCCTAGGCTAAGGCTAGGGCTCCCCTAGCCTTCAGGCTAGGGCACCCCTAGGCTTCAGGCTAGGGCTCCCCTAGGCTAAGGCTAGGGCTCCCCTAGCCTTCAGGCTAGGGCACCCCTAGGCTTCAGGCTAGGGCTCCCCTAGGCTAAGGCTAGGGCTCCCCTAGCCTTCAGGCTAGGGCACCCCTAGGCTTCAGGCTAGGGCTCCCCTAGGCTAAGGCTAGGGCTCCCCTAGCCTTCAGGCTAGGGCACCCCTAGGCTTCAGGCTAGGGCTCCCCTAGGCTAAGGCTAGGGCTCCCCTAGCCTTCAGGCTAGGGCACCCCTAGGCTTCAGGCTAGGGCTCCCCTAGGCTAAGGCTAGGGCTCCCCTAGCCTTCAGGCTAGGGCACCCCTAGGCTTCAGGCTAGGGCTCCCCTAGGCTAAGGCTAGGGCTCCCCTAGCCTTCAGGCTAGGGCACCCCTAGGCTTCAGGCTAGGGCTCCCCTAGGCTAAGGCTAGGGCTCCCCTAGCCTTCAGGCTAGGGCACCCCTAGGCTTCAGGCTAGGGCTCCCCTAGGCTAAGGCTAGGGCTCCCCTAGCCTTCAGGCTAGGGCACCCCTAGGCTTCAGGCTAGGGCTCCCCTAGGCTAAGGCTAGGGCTCCCCTAGCCTTCAGGCTAGGGCACCCCTAGGCTTCAGGCTAGGGCTCCCCTAGGCTAAGGCTAGGGCTCCCCTAGCCTTCAGGCTAGGGCACCCCTAGGCTTCAGGCTAGGGCTCCCCTAGGCTAAGGCTAGGGCTCCCCTAGCCTTCAGGCTAGGGCACCCCTAGGCTTCAGGCTAGGGCTCCCCTAGGCTAAGGCTAGGGCTCCCCTAGCCTTCAGGCTAGGGCACCCCTAGGCTTCAGGCTAGGGCTCCCCTAGGCTAAGGCTAGGGCTCCCCTAGCCTTCAGGCTAGGGCACCCCTAGGCTTCAGGCTAGGGCTCCCCTAGGCTAAGGCTAGGGCTCCCCTAGCCTTCAGGCTAGGGCACCCCTAGGCTTCAGGCTAGGGCTCCCCTAGGCTAAGGCTAGGGCTCCCCTAGCCTTCAGGCTAGGGCACCCCTAGGCTTCAGGCTAGGGCTCCCCTAGGCTTAGGCTAGGGCTCCCCTAGCCTTCAGGCTAGGGCATCCCTAGGCTTCAGGCTAGGGCTCCCCTAGGCTAAGGCTAGGGCTCCCCTAGCCTTCAGGCTAGGGCACCCCTAGGCTTCAGGCTAGGGCTCCCCTAGGCTAAGGCTAGGGCTCCCCTAGCCTTCAGGCTAGGGCACCCCTAGGCTTCAGGCTAGGGCTCCCCTAGGCTAAGGCTAGGGCTCCCCTAGCCTTCAGGCTAGGGCACCCCTAGGCTTCAGGCTAGGGCTCCCCTAGGCTAAGGCTAGGGCTCCCCTAGCCTTCAGGCTAGGGCACCCCTAGGCTTCAGGCTAGGGCTCCCCTAGGCTAAGGCTAGGGCTCCCCTAGCCTTCAGGCTAGGGCACCCCTAGGCTTCAGGCTAGGGCTCCCCTAGGCTAAGGCTAGGGCTCCCCTAGCCTTCAGGCTAGGGCACCCCTAGGCTTCAGGCTAGGGCTCCCCTAGGCTAAGGCTAGGGCTCCCCTAGCCTTCAGGCTAGGGCACCCCTAGGCTTCAGGCTAGGGCTCCCCTAGGCTAAGGCTAGGGCTCCCCTAGCCTTCAGGCTAGGGCACCCCTAGGCTTCAGGCTAGGGCTCCCCTAGGCTAAGGCTAGGGCTCCCCTAGCCTTCAGGCTAGGGCACCCCTAGGCTTCAGGCTAGGGCTCCCCTAGGCTAAGGCTAGGGCTCCCCTAGCCTTCAGGCTAGGGCACCCCTAGGCTTCAGGCTAGGGCTCCCCTAGGCTAAGGCTAGGGCTCCCCTAGCCTTCAGGCTAGGGCACCCCTAGGCTTTAGGCTCCCCTAGGCTAAGGCTAGGGCTCCCCTAGCCTTCAGGCTAGGGCAACCCTAGGCTTTAGGCTCCCCTAGGCTAAGGCTAGGGCTCCCTTAGCCTTCAGGCTAGGGCAACCCTAGGCTTTAGGCTCCCCTAGGCTAAGGCTAGGGCTCCCCTAGCCTTCAGGCTAGGGCAACCCTAGGCTTCAGGCTAGGGCTCCCCTAGCCTTCAGGCTAGGGCACCCCTAAGCTTTAGGCTCCCCTAGGCTAAGGCTAGGGCTCCCCTAGGCTAAGGCTAGGGCTCCCCTAGCCTTCAGGCTAGGGCTCGCCTAGCCTTCAGGCTAGGGCACCCCTAGGCTTTGGGCTCCCCTAGGCTAAGGCGAGGGCTCCCCTAGCCTTCAGGCTAGGGCACCCCTAGGCTTTAGGCTAGGGCTCCCCTAGGCTAAGGCGAGGGCTCCCCTAGCCTTCAGGCTAGGGCACCCCTAGGCTTTAGGCTAGGGCTCCCCTAGGCTAAGGCGAGGGCTCCCCTAGCCTTCAGGCTAGGGCACCCCTAGGCTTTAGGCTAGGGCTCCCCTAGGCTAAGGCGAGGGCTCCCCTAGCCTTCAGGCTAGGGCACCCCTAGGCTTTAGGCTAGGGCTCCCCTAGGCTAAGGCGAGGGCTCCCCTAGCCTTCAGGCTAGGGCACCCCTAGGCTTTAGGCTAGGGCTCCCCTAGGCTAAGGCGAGGGCTCCCCTAGCCTTCAGGCTAGGGCACCCCTAGGCTTTAGGCTAGGGCTCCCCTAGGCTAAGGCGAGGGCTCCCCTAGCCTTCAGGCTAGGGCACCCCTAGGCTTTAGGCTAGGGCTCCCCTAGGCTAAGGCGAGGGCTCCCCTAGCCTTCAGGCTAGGGCACCCCTAGGCTTTAGGCTAGGGCTCCCCTAGGCTAAGGCGAGGGCTCCCCTAGCCTTCAGGCTAGGGCACCCCTAGGCTTTAGGCTAGGGCTCCCCTAGGCTAAGGCGAGGGCTCCCCTAGCCTTCAGGCTAGGGCACCCCTAGGCTTTAGGCTAGGGCTCCCCTAGGCTAAGGCGAGGGCTCCCCTAGCCTTCAGGCTAGGGCACCCCTAGGCTTTAGGCTAGGGCTCCCCTAGGCTAAGGCGAGGGCTCCCCTAGCCTTCAGGCTAGGGCACCCCTAGGCTTTAGGCTAGGGCTCCCCTAGGCTAAGGCGAGGGCTCCCCTAGCCTTCAGGCTAGGGCACCCCTAGGCTTTAGGCTAGGGCTCCCCTAGGCTAAGGCGAGGGCTCCCCTAGCCTTCAGGCTAGGGCACCCCTAGGCTTTAGGCTAGGGCTCCCCTAGGCTAAGGCGAGGGCTCCCCTAGCCTTCAGGCTAGGGCACCCCTAGGCTTTAGGCTAGGGCTCCCCTAGGCTAAGGCGAGGGCTCCCCTAGCCTTCAGGCTAGGGCACCCCTAGGCTTTAGGCTAGGGCTCCCCTAGGCAAAGGCGAGGGCTCCCCTAGCCTTCAGGCTAGGGCACCCCTAGGCTTTAGGCTAGGGCTCCCCTAGGCTAAGGCGAGGGCTCCCCTAGCCTTCAGGCTAGGGCACCCCTAGGCTTTAGGCTAGGGCTCCCCTAGGCTAAGGCGAGGGCTCCCCTAGCCTTCAGGCTAGGGCACCCCTAGGCTTTAGGCTAGGGCTCCCCTAGGCTAAGGCTAGGGCTCCCCTAGTCTTCAGGCTAGGGCACCCCTAGGCTTTGGGCTCCCCTAGGCTAAGGCTAGGGCTCCCCTAGCCTTCAGGCTAGGGCACCCCTAGGCTTTAGGCTAGGGCTCCCCTAGGCTAAGGCTAGGGCTCCCCTAGCCTTCAGGCTAGGGCACCCCTAGGCTTTGGGCTCCCCTAGGCTAAGGCTAGGGCTCCCCTAGCCTTCAGGCTAGGGCACCCCTAGGCTTTAGGCTAGGGCTCCCCTAGGCTAAGGCTAGGGCTCCCCTAGCCTTCAGGCTAGGGCACCCCTAGGCTTTGGGCTCCCCTAGGCTAAGGCTAGGGCTCCCCTAGCCTTCAGGCTAGGGTACCCCTAGGCTTTAGGCTAGGGCTCCCCTAGGCTAAGGCTAGGGCTCCCCTAGCCTTCAGGCTAGGGCACCCCTAGGCTTTGGGCTCCCCTAGGCTAAGGCTAGGGCTCCCCTAGCCTTCAGGCTAGGGCACCCCTAGGCTTTAGGCTAGGGCTCCCCTAGCCTTCAGGCTAGGGCACCCCTAGGCTTTAGGCTAGGGCTCCCCTAGGCTAAGGCTAGGGCTCCCCTAGCCTTCAGGCTAGGGCACCCCTAGGCTTTAGGCTAGGGCTCCCCTAGGCTAAGGCTAGGGCTCCCCTAGCCTTCAGGCTAGGGCACCCCTAGACTTTAGGCTAGGGCTCCCCTAGGCTAAGGCTAGGGCTCCCCTAGTCTTCAGGCTAGGGCACCCCTAGGCTTTGGGCTCCCCTAGGCTAAGGCTAGGGCTCCCCTAGCCTTCAGGCTAGGGCACCCCTAGGCTTTAGGCTAGGGCTCCCCTAGGCTAAGGCTAGGGCTCCCCTAGCCTTCAGGCTAGGGCACCCCTAGGCTTTGGGCTCCCCTAGGCTAAGGCTAGGGCTCCCCTAGCCTTCAGGCTAGGGCACCCCTAGGCTTTAGGCTAGGGCTCCCCTAGGCTAAGGCTAGGGCTCCCCTAGCCTTCAGGCTAGGGCACCCCTAGGCTTTGGGCTCCCCTAGGCTAAGGCTAGGGCTCCCCTAGCCTTCAGGCTAGGGTACCCCTAGGCTTTAGGCTAGGGCTCCCCTAGGCTAAGGCTAGGGCTCCCCTAGCCTTCAGGCTAGGGCACCCCTAGGCTTTGGGCTCCCCTAGGCTAAGGCTAGGGCTCCCCTAGCCTTCAGGCTAGGGCACCCCTAGGCTTTAGGCTAGGGCTCCCCTAGGCTAAGGCTAGGGCTCCCCTAGCCTTCAGGCTAGGGCACCCCTAGGCTTTGGGCTCCCCTAGGCTAAGGCTAGGGCTCCCCTAGCCTTCAGGCTAGGGCACCCCTAGGCTTTAGGCTAGGGCTCCCCTAGGCTAAGGCTAGGGCTCCCCTAGCCTTCAGGCTAGGGCACCCCTAGGCTTTGGGCTCCCCTAGGCTAAGGCTAGGGCTCCCCTAGCCTTCAGGCTAGGGCACCCCTAGGCTTTGGGCTCCCCTAGGCTAAGGCTAGGGCTCCCCTAGCCTTCAGGCTAGGGCACCCCTAGGCTTTAGGCTAGGGCTCCCCTAGGCTAAGGCTAGGGCTCCCCTAGCCTTCAGGCTAGGGCACCCCTAGGCTTTGGGCTCCCCTAGGCTAAGGCTAGGGCTCCCCTAGCCTTCAGGCTAGGGCACCCCTAGGCTTTAGGCTAGGGCTCCCCTAGGCTAAGGCTAGGGCTCCCCTAGCCTTCAGGCTAGGGCACCCCTAGGCTTTGGGCTCCCCTAGGCTAAGGCTAGGGCTCCCCTAGCCTTCAGGCTAGGGCACCCCTAGGCTTTAGGCTAGGGCTCCCCTAGGCTAAGGCTAGGGCTCCCCTAGCCTTCAGGCTAGGGCACCCCTAGGCTTTGGGCTCCCCTAGGCTAAGGCTAGGGCTCCCCTAACCTTCAGGCTAGGTCACCCCTAGGCTTTAGGCTAGGGCTCCCCTAGGCTAAGGCTAGGGCTCCCCTAGCCTTCAGGCTAGGGCACCCCTAGGCTTTGGGCTCCCCTAGGCTAAGGCTAGGGCTCCCCTAGCCTTCAGGCTAGGGCACCCCTAGGCTTTGGGCTCCCCTAGGCTAAGGCTAGGGCTCCCCTAGCCTTCAGGCTAGGGCACCCCTAGGCTTTGGGCTCCCCTAGGCTAAGGCTAGGGCTCCCCTAGCCTTCAGGCTAGGGCACCCCTAGGCTTTGGCTCCCCTAGGCTAAGGCTAGGGCTCCCCTAGCCTTCAGGCTAGGGCACCCCTAGGCTTTGGCTCCCCTAGGCTAAGGCTAGGGCTCCCCTAGCCTCAGGCTAGGGCACCCCTAGGCTTTAGGCTAGGGCTCCCCTAGGCTAAGGCTAGGGCTCCCCTAGCCTTCAGGCTAGGGCACCCCTAGGCTTTGGCTCCCCTAGGCTAAGGCTAGGGCTCCCCTAGCCTTCAGGCTAGGGCACCCCTAGGCTTTGGGCTCCCCTAGGCTAAGGCTAGGGCTCCCCTAGCCTTCAGGCTAGGGCACCCCTAGGCTTTAGGCTAGGGCTCCCCTAGGCTAAGGCTAGGGCTCCCCTAGCCTTCAGGCTAGGGCACCCCTAGGCTTTAGGCTAGGGCTCCCCTAGACTAAGGCTAGGGCTCCCCTAGCCTTCAGGCTAGGGCACCCCTAGGCTTTAGGCTAGGGCTCCCCTAGGCTAAGGCTAGGGCTCCCCTAGCCTTCAGGCTAGGGCACCCCTAGGCTTTAGGCTAAGGCTCCCCTAGGCTAAGGCTAGGGCTCCCCTAGCCTTCAGGCTAGGGCACCCCTAGGCTTTAGGCTAGGGCTCCCCTAGGCTAAGGCTAGGGCTCCCCTAGCCTTCAGGCTAGGGCACCCCTAGGCTTTAGGCTAGGGCTCCCCTAGGCTAAGGCTAGGGCTCCCCCAGCCTTCAGGCTAGGGCACCCCTAGGCTTTAGGCTAGGGCTCCCCTAGGCTAAGGCTAGGGCTCCCCTAGCCTTCAGGCTAGGGCACCCTAGGCTTTGGGCTCCCCTAGGCTAAGGCTAGGGCTCCCCTAGCCTTCAGGCTAGGGCACCCCTAGGCTTTAGGCTAGGGCTCCCCTAGGCTAAGGCTAGGGCTCCCCTAGCTTTCAGGCTAGGGCACCCCTAGGCTTTGGGCTCCCCTAGGCTAAGGCTAGGGCTCCCTAGCCTTCAGGCTAGGGCACCCCTAGGCTTTAGGCTAGGGCTCCCCTAGGCTAAGGCTAGGGCTCCCCTAGCCTTCAGGCTAGGGCACCCCTAGGCTTTGGGCTCCCCTAGGCTAAGGCTAGGCTCCCCTAGCCTTCAGGCTAGGGCACCCCTAGGCTTTAGGCTAGGGCTCCCCTAGGCTAAGGCTAGGGCTCCCTAGCCTTCAGGCTAGGGCACCCCTAGGCTTTGGGCTCCCCTAGGCTAAGGCTAGGGCTCCCCTAGCCTTCAGGCTAGGGCACCCCTAGGCTTTAGGCTAGGGCTCCCCTAGGCTAAGGCTAGGGCTCCCCTAGCCTTCAGGCTAGGGCACCCCTAGGCTTTGGGCTCCCCTAGGCTAAGGCTAGGGCTCCCCTAGCCTTCAGGCTAGGGCACCCCTAGGCTTTAGGCTAGGCTCCCCTAGGCTAAGGCTAGGGCTCCCCTAGCCTTCAGGCTAGGGCACCCCTAGGCTTTGGGCTCCCCTAGGCTAAGGCTAGGGCTCCCCTAGCCTTCAGGCTAGGGCACCCCTAGGCTTTGGGCTCCCCTAGGCTAAGGCTAGGGCTCCCCTAGCCTTCAGGCTAGGGCACCCCTAGGCTTTGGGCTCCCCTAGGCTAAGGCTAGGGCTCCCTAGCCTTCAGGCTAGGGCACCCCTAGGCTTTGGGCTCCCCTAGGCTAAGGCTAGGGCTCCCCTAGCCTTCAGGCTAGGGCACCCCTAGGCTTTGGGCTCCCCTAGGCTAAGGCTAGGGCTCCCCTAGCCTTCAGGCTAGGGCACCCCTAGGCTTTGGGCTCCCCTAGGCTAAGGCTAGGGCTCCCCTAGCCTTCAGGCTAGGGCACCCCTAGGCTTTGGGCTCCCCTAGGCTAAGGCTAGGGCTCCCCTAGCCTTCAGGCTAGGGCACCCCTAGGCTTTGGGCTCCCCTAGGCTAAGGCTAGGGCTCCCCTAGCCTTCAGGCTAGGGCACCCCTAGGCTTTGGCTCCCCTAGGCTAAGGCTAGGGCTCCCCTAGCCTTCAGGCTAGGGCACCCCTAGGCTTTGGGCTCCCCTAGGCTAAGCTTGGGCTCCCCTAGCCTTCAGGCTAGGGCACCCCTAGGCTTAGGGCTCCCCTAGGCTAAGGCTAGGGCTCCCCTAGCCTTCAGGCTAGGGCACCCCTAGGCTTAGGGCTCCCCTAGGCTAAGGCTAGGGCTCCCCTAGCCTTCAGGCTAGGGCACCCCTAGGCTTAGGGCTCCCCTAGGCTAAGGCTAGGGCTCCCCTAGCCTTCAGGCTAGGGCACCCCTAGGCTTAGGGCTCCCCTAGGCTAAGGCTAGGGCTCCCCTAGCCTTCAGGCTATGGCACCCCTAGCTTAGGGCTCGGGCTCCCCTAGGCTAAGGCTAGGGCTCCCCTAGCCTTCAGGCTAGGGCACCCCTAGGCTTTGGGCTCGGGCTCCCCTAGGCTAAGGCTAGGGCTCCCCTAGCCTTCAGGCTAGGGCACCCTAGGCTTTGGGCTCGGGCTCCCCTAGGCTAAGGCTAGGGCTCCCTAGCCTTCAGGCTAGGGCACCCCTAGGCTTTGGGCTCGGGCTCCCCTCGGCTAAGGCTAGGGCTCCCCTAGCCTTCAGGCTAGGGCACCCCTAGGCTTTGGGCTCGGGCTCCCCTCGGCTAAGGCTAGGGCTCCCCTAGCCTTCAGGCTAGGGCACCCCTAGGCTTTGGGCTCGGGCTCCCCTCGGCTAAGGCTAGGGCTCCCCTAGCCTTCAGGCTAGGGCACCCCTAGGCTTTGGGCTCGGGCTCCCCTCGGCTAAGGCTAGGGCTCCCCTAGCCTTCAGGCTAGGGCACCCCTAGGCTTTGGGCTCGGGCTCCCCTCGGCTAAGGCTAGGGCTCCCCTAGCCTTCAGGCTAGGGCACCCCTAGGCTTTGGGCTCGGGCTCCCCTCGGCTAAGGCTAGGGCTCCCCTAGCCTTCAGGCTAGGGCACCCCTAGGCTTTGGGCTCGGGCTCCCCTCGGCTAAGGCTAGGGCTCCCCTAGCCTTCAGGCTAGGGCACCCCTAGGCTTTGGGCTCGGGCTCCCCTCGGCTAAGGCTAGGGCTCCCCTAGCCTTCAGGCTAGGGCACCCCTAGGCTTTGGGCTCGGGCTCCCCTCGGCTAAGGCTAGGGCTCCCCTAGCCTTCAGGCTAGGGCACCCCTAGGCTTTGGGCTCGGGCTCCCCTCGGCTAAGGCTAGGGCTCCCCTAGCCTTCAGGCTAGGGCACCCCTAGGCTTTGGGCTCGGGCTCCCCTCGGCTAAGGCTAGGGCTCCCCTAGCCTTCAGGCTAGGGCACCCCTAGGCTTTGGGCTCGGGCTCCCCTCGGCTAAGGCTAGGGCTCCCCTAGCCTTCAGGCTAGGGCACCCCTAGGCTTTGGGCTCGGGCTCCCCTCGGCTAAGGCTAGGGCTCCCCTAGCCTTCAGGCTAGGGCACCCCTAGGCTTTGGGCTCGGGCTCCCCTCGGCTAAGGCTAGGGCTCCCCTAGCCTTCAGGCTAGGGCACCCCTAGGCTTTGGGCTCGGGCTCCCCTCGGCTAAGGCTAGGGCTCCCCTAGCCTTCAGGCTAGGGCACCCCTAGGCTTTGGGCTCGGGCTCCCCTCGGCTAAGGCTAGGGCTCCCCTAGCCTTCAGGCTAGGGCACCCCTAGGCTTTGGGCCCGGGCTCCCCTCGGCTAAGGCTAGGGCTCCCCTAGCCTTCAGGCTAGGGCACCCCTAGGCTTTGGGCCCGGGCTCCCCTCGGCTAAGGCTAGGGCTCCCCTAGCCTTCAGGCTAGGGCACCCCTAGGCTTTGGGCCCGGGCTCCCCTCGGCTAAGGCTAGGGCTCCCCTAGCCTTCAGGCTAGGGCACCCCTAGGCTTTGGGCTCGGGCTCCCCTCGGCTAAGGCTAGGGCTCCCCTAGCCTTCAGGCTAGGGCACCCCTAGGCTTTGGGCTCGGGCTCCCCTAGGCTAAGGCTAGGGCTCCCCTAGCCTTCAGGCTAGGGCACCCCTAGGCTTTGGGCTCGGGCTCCCCTCGGCTAAGGCTAGGGCTCCCCTAGCCTTCAGGCTAGGGCACCCCTAGGCTTTGGGCTCGGGCTCCCCTCGGCTAAGGCTAGGGCTCCCCTAGCCTTCAGGCTAGGGCACCCCTAGGCTTTGGGCTCGGGCTCCCCTAGGCTAAGGCTAGGGCTCCCCTAGCCTTCAGGCTAGGGCACCCCTAGGCTTTGGGCTCGGGCTCCCCTAGGCTAAGGCTAGGGCTCCCCTAGCCTTCAGGCTAGGGCACCCCTAGGCTTTGGGCTCGGGCTCCCCTAGGCTAAGGCTAGGGCTCCCCTAGCCTTCAGGCTAGGGCACCCCTAGGCTTTGGGCTCGGGCTCCCCTAGGCTAAGGCTAGGGCTCCCCTAGCCTTCAGGCTAGGGCACCCCTAGGCTTTGGGCTCGGGCTCCCCTAGGCTAAGGCTAGGGCTCCCCTAGCCTTCAGGCTAGGGCACCCCTAGGCTTTGGGCTCGGGCTCCCCTAGGCTAAGGCTAGGGCTCCCCTAGCCTTCAGGCTAGGGCACCCCTAGGCTTTGGGCTCGGGCTCCCCTAGGCTAAGGCTAGGGCTCCCCTAGCCTTCAGGCTAGGGCACCCCTAGGCTTTGGGCTAGGGCTCCCCTAGGCTAAGGCTAGGGCTCCCCTAGCCTTCAGGCTAGGGCACCCCTAGGCTTTGGGCTAGGGCTCCCCTAGGCTAAGGCTAGGTCTCCCCTAGCCTTCAGGCTAGGGCACCCCTAGGCTTTGGGCTAGGGCTCCCCTAGGCTAAGGCTAGGTCTCCCCTAGCCTTCAGGCTAGGGCACCCCTAGGCTTTGGGCTAGGGCTCCCCTAGGCTAAGGCTAGGTCTCCCCTAGCCTTCAGGCTAGGGCACCCCTAGGCTTTGGGCTAGGGCTCCCCTAGGCTAAGGCTAGGGCTCCCCTAGCCTTCAGGCTAGGGCACCCCTAGGCTTTGGGCTAGGGCTCCCCTAGGCTAAGGCTAGGGCTCCCCTAGCCTTCAGGCTAGGGCACCCCTAGGCTTTGGGCTAGGGCTCCCCTAGGCTAAGGCTAGGGCTCCCCTAGCCTTCAGGCTAGGGCACCCCTAGGCTTTGGGCTAGGGCTCCCCTAGGCTAAGGCTAGGGCTCCCCTAGCCTTCAGGCTAGGGCACCCCTAGGCTTTGGCCTCCCCTAGGCTAAGGCTAGGGCTCCCCTAGCCTTCAGGCTAGGGCACCCCTAGGCTTTGGCCTCCCCTAGGCTAAGGCTAGGGCTCCCCTAGCCTTCAGGCTAGGGCACCCCTAGGCTTTGGGCTCCCTAGGCTATGGCTAGGGCTCCCCTAGCCTTCAGGCTAGGGCACCCCTAGGCTTTGGGCTCCCCTAGGCTAAGGCTAGGGCTCCCCTAGCCTTCAGGCTAGGGCACCCCTAGGCTTTGGGCTCCCCTAGGCTAAGGCTAGGGCTCCCCTAGCCTTCAGGCTAGGGCACCCCTAGGCTTTGGGCTCCCCTAGGCTAAGGCTAGGGCTCCCCTAGCCTTCAGGCTAGGGCACCCCTAGGCTTTAGGCTAGGGCTCCCCTAGGCTAAGGCTAGGGCTCCCCTAGCCTTCAGGCTAGGGCACCCCTAGGCTTTAGGCTAGGGCTCCCCTAGGCTAAGGCTAGGGCTCCCCTAGCCTTCAGGCTAGGGCACCCCTAGGCTTTAGGCTAGGGCTCCCCTAGGCTAAGGCTAGGGCTCCCCTAGCCTTCAGGCTAGGGCACCCCTAGGCTTTAGGCTAGGGCTCCCCTAGGCTAAGGCTAGGGCTCCCCTAGCCTTCAGGCTAGGGCACCCCTAGGCTTTAGGCTAGGGCTCCCCTAGGCTAAGGCTAGGGCTCCCCTAGCCTTCAGGCTAGGGCACCCCTAGGCTTTAGGCTAGGGCTCCCCTAGGCTAAGGCTAGGGCTCCCCTAGCCTTCAGGCTAGGGCACCCCTAGGCTTTAGGCTAGGGCTCCCCTAGGCTAAGGCTAGGGCTCCCCTAGCCTTCAGGCTAGGGCACCCCTAGGCTTTAGGCTAGGGCTCCCCTAGGCTAAGGCTAGGGCTCCCCTAGCCTTCAGGCTAGGGCACCCCTAGGCTTTAGGCTAGGGCTCCCCTAGGCTAAGGCTAGGGCTCCCCTAGCCTTCAGGCTAGGGCACCCCTAGGCTTTAGGCTAGGGCTCCCCTAGGCTAAGGCTAGGGCTCCCCTAGCCTTCAGGCTAGGGCACCCCTAGGCTTTAGGCTAGGGCTCCCCTAGGCTAAGGCTAGGGCTCCCCTAGCCTTCAGGCTAGGGCACCCCTAGGCTTTAGGCTAGGGCTCCCCTAGGCTAAGGCTAGGGCTCCCCTAGCCTTCAGGCTAGGGCACCCCTAGGCTTTAGGCTAGGGCTCCCCTAGGCTAAGGCTAGGGCTCCCCTAGCCTTCAGGCTAGGGCACCCCTAGGCTTTGGCCTCCCCTAGGCTAAGGCTAGGGCTCCCCTAGCCTTCAGGCTAGGGCACCCCTAGGCTTTAGGCTAGGGCTCCCCTAGGCTAAGGCTAGGGCTCCCCTAGCCTTCAGGCTAGGGCACCCCTAGGCTTTAGGCTAGGGCTCCCCTAGGCTAAGGCTAGGGATCCCCTAGCCTTCAGGCTAGGGCACCCCTAGGCTTTAGGCTAGGGCTCCCCTAGGCTAAGGCTAGGGCTCCCCTAGCCTTCAGGCTAGGGCACCCCTAGGCTTTAGGCTAGGGCTCCCCTAGGCTAAGGCTAGGGCTCCCCTACCCTTCAGGCTAGGGCACCCCTAGGCTTTAGGCTAGGGCTCCCCTAGGCTAAGGCTAGGGCTCCCCTAGCCTTCAGGCTAGGGCACCCCTAGGCTTTAGGCTAGGGCTCCCCTAGGCTAAGGCTAGGGCTCCCCTAGCCTTCAGGCTAGGGCACCCCTAGGCTTTAGGCTAGGGCTCCCCTAGGCTAAGGCTAGGGCTCCCCTAGCCTTCAGGCTAGGGCACCCCTAGGCTTTAGGCTAGGGCTCCCCTAGGCTAAGGCTAGGGCTCCCCTAGCCTTCAGGCTAGGGCACCCCTAGGCTTTAGGCTAGGGCTCCCCTAGGCTAAGGCTAGGGCTCCCCTAGCCTTCAGGCTAGGGCACCCCTAGGCTTTAGGCTAGGGCTCCCCTAGGCTAAGGCTAGGGCTCCCCTAGCCTTCAGGCTAGGGCACCCCTAGGCTTTAGGCTAGGGCTCCCCTAGGCTAAGGCTAGGGCTCCCCTAGCCTTCAGGCTAGGGCACCCCTAGGCTTTAGGCTAGGGCTCCCCTAGGCAAAGGCTAGGGCTCCCCTAGCCTTCAGGCTAGGGCACCCCTAGGCTTTAGGCTAGGGCTCCACTAGGCAAAGGCTAGGGCTCCCCTAGCCTTCAGGCTAGGGCACCCCTAGGCTTTAGGCTAGGGCTCCCCTAGGCAAAGGCTAGGGCTCCCCTAGCCTTCAGGCTAGGGCACCCCTAGGCTTCAGGCTAGGGCACCCCTAGGCTTTAGGCTAGGGCTCCCCTAGGCAAAGGCTAGGGCTCCCCTAGCCTTCAGGCTAGGGCACCCCTAGGCTTTAGGCTAGGGCTCCCCTAGGCAAAGGCTAGGGCTCCCCTAGCCTTCAGGCTAGGGCACCCCTAGGCTTTAGGCTAGGGCTCCCCTAGGCAAAGGCTAGGGCTCCCCTAGCCTTCAGGCTAGGGCACCCCTAGGCTTTAGGCTAGGGCTCCCCTAGGCTAAGGCTAGGGCTCCCCTAGCCTTCAGGCTAGGGCACCCCTAGGCTTTGGGCTCCCCTAGGCTAAGGCTAGGGCTCCCCTAGCCTTCAGGCTAGGGATCCCCTAGCCTTCAGGCTAGGGCACCCCTAGGCTTTAGGCTAGGGCTCCCCTAGGCTAAGGCTAGGGCTCCCCTAGCCTTCAGTCTAGGGCACCCCTAGGCTTTGGGCTCCCCTAGGCTAAGGCTAGGGCTCCCCTAGCCTTCAGGCTAGGGCTCCCCTAGCCTTCAGGCTAGGGCACCCCTAGGCTTCAGGCTAGGGCTCCCCTAGGCTAAGGCTAGGGCTCCCCTAGCCTTCAGGCTAGGGCACCCCTAGGCTTCAGGCTAGGGCTCCCCTAGGATAAGGCTAGGGCTCCCCTAGCCTTCAGGCTAGGGCACCCCTAGGCTTCAGGCTAGGGCTCCCCTAGGCTAAGGCTAGGGCTCCCCTAGCCTTCAGGCTAGGGCACCCCTAGGCTTCAGGCTAGGGCTCCCCTAGGCCAAGGCTAGGGCTCCCCTAGCCTTCAGGCTAAGGCACCCCTAGGCTTCAGGCTAGGGCTCCCCTAGGCTAAGGCTAGGGCTCCCCTAGCCTTCAGGCTAGGGCACCCCTAGGCTTCAGGCTAGGGCTCCCCTAGGCTAAGGCTAGGGCTCCCCTAGCCTTCAGGCTAGGGCACCCCTAGGCTTCAGGCTAGGGCTCCCCTAGGCTAAGGCTAGGGCTCCCCTAGCCTTCAGGCTAGGGCACCCCTAGGCTTCAGGCTAGGGCTCCCCTAGGCTAAGGCTAGGGCTCCCCTAGCCTTCAGGCTAGGGCACCCCTAGGCTTCAGGCTAGGGCTCCCCTAGGCTAAGGCTAGGGCTCCCCTAGCCTTCAGGCTAGGGCACCCCTAGGCTTCAGGCTAGGGCTCCCCTAGGCTAAGGCTAGGGCTCCCCTAGCCTTCAGGCTAGGGCACCCCTAGGCTTCAGGCTAGGGCTCCCCTAGGCTAAGGCTAGGGCTCCCCTAGCCTTCAGGCTAGGGCACCCCTAGGCTTCAGGCTAGGGCTCCCCTAGGCTAAGGCTAGGGCTCCCCTAGCCTTCAGGCTAGGGCACCCCTAGGCTTCAGGCTAGGGCTCCCCTAGGCTAAGGCTAGGGCTCCCCTAGCCTTCAGGCTAGGGCACCCCTAGGCTTCAGGCTAGGGCTCCCCTAGGCTAAGGCTAGGGCTCCCCTAGCCTTCAGGCTAGGGCACCCCTAGGCTTCAGGCTAGGGCTCCCCTAGGCTAAGGCTAGGGCTCCGCTAGCCTTCAGGCTAGGGCACCCCTAGGCTTCAGGCTCGGGCTCCCCTAGGCTAAGGCTAGGGCTCCCCTAGCCTTCAGGCTAGGGCACCCCTAGGCTTCAGGCTCGGGCTCCCCTAGGCTAAGGCTAGGGCTCCCCTAGCCTTCAGGCTAGGGCACCCCTAGGCTTCAGGCTAGGGCTCCCCTAGGCTATGGCTAGGGCTCCCCTAGCCTTCAGGCTAGGGCACCCCTAGGATTCAGGCTAGGGCTCCCCTAGGCTAAGGCTAGGGCTCCCCTAGCCTTCAGGCTAGGGCACCCCTAGGCTTTAGGCTCCCCTAGGCTAAGGCTAGGGCTCACCTAGCCTTCAGGCTAGGGCACCCCTAGGCTTTAGGCTCCCCTAGGCTAAGGCTAGGGCTCCCCTAGCCTTCAGGCTAGGGCAACCCTAGGCTTTAGGCTCCCCTAGGCTAAGGCTAGGGCTCCCCTAGCCTTCAGGCTAGGGCAACCCTAGGCTTTAGGCTCCCCTAGGCTAAGGCTAGGGCTCCCCTAGCCTTCAGGCTAGGGCAACCCTAGGCTTCAGGCTAGGGCTCCCCTAGCCTTCAGGCTAGGGCACCCCTAAGCTTTAGGCTCCCCTAGGCTAAGGCTAGGGCTCCCCTAGGCTAAGGCTAGGGCTCCCCTAGCCTTCAGGCTAGGGCTCCCCTAGCCTTCAGGCTAGGGCACCCCTAGGCTTTGGGCTCCCCTAGGCTAAGGCGAGGGCTCCCCTAGCCTTCAGGCTAGGGCACCCCTAGGCTTTAGGCTCCCCTAGGCTAAGGCGAGGGCTCCCCTAGCCTTCAGGCTAGGGCACCCCTAGGCTTTAGGCTCCCCTAGGCTAAGGCGAGGGCTCCCCTAGCCTTCAGGCTAGGGCACCCCTAGGCTTTAGGCTCCCCTAGGCTAAGGCGAGGGCTCCCCTAGCCTTCAGGCTAGGGCACCCCTAGGCTTTAGGCTCCCCTAGGCTAAGGCGAGGGCTCCCCTAGCCTTCAGGCTAGGGCACCCCTAGGCTTTAGGCTCCCCTAGGCTAAGGCGAGGGCTCCCCTAGCCTTCAGGCTAGGGCACCCCTAGGCTTTAGGCTCCCCTAGGCTAAGGCGAGGGCTCCCCTAGCCTTCAGGCTAGGGCACCCCTAGGCTTTAGGCTCCCCTAGGCTAAGGCGAGGGCTCCCCTAGCCTTCAGGCTAGGGCACCCCTAGGCTTTAGGCTCCCCTAGGCTAAGGCGAGGGCTCCCCTAGCCTTCAGGCTAGGGCACCCCTAGGCTTTAGGCTCCCCTAGGCTAAGGCGAGGGCTCCCCTAGCCTTCAGGCTAGGGCACCCCTAGGCTTTAGGCTCCCCTAGGCTAAGGCGAGGGCTCCCCTAGCCTTCAGGCTAGGGCACCCCTAGGCTTTAGGCTCCCCTAGGCTAAGGCGAGGGCTCCCCTAGCCTTCAGGCTAGGGCACCCCTAGGCTTTAGGCTCCCCTAGGCTAAGGGGAGGGCTCCCCTAGCCTTCAGGCTAGGGCACCCCTAGGCTTTAGGCTCCCCTAGGCTAAGGCGAGGGCTCCCCTAGCCTTCAGGCTAGGGCACCCCTAGGCTTTAGGCTCCCCTAGGCTAAGGCGAGGGCTCCCCTAGCCTTCAGGCTAGGGCACCCCTAGGCTTTAGGCTCCCCTAGGCTAAGGCGAGGGCTCCCCTAGCCTTCAGGCTAGGGCACCCCTAGGCTTTAGGCTCCCCTAGGCTAAGGCGAGGGCTCCCCTAGCCTTCAGGCTAGGGCACCCCTAGGCTTTAGGCTCCCCTAGGCTAAGGCGAGGGCTCCCCTAGCCTTCAGGCTAGGGCACCCCTAGGCTTTAGGCTCCCCTAGGCTAAGGCGAGGGCTCCCCTAGCCTTCAGGCTAGGGCACCCCTAGGCTTTAGGCTCCCCTAGGCTAAGGCGAGGGCTCCCCTAGCCTTCAGGCTAGGGCACCCCTAGGCTTTAGGCTCCCCTAGGCTAAGGCGAGGGCTCCCCTAGCCTTCAGGCTAGGGCACCCCTAGGCTTTAGGCTCCCCTAGGCTAAGGCGAGGGCTCCCCTAGCCTTCAGGCTAGGGCACCCCTAGGCTTTAGGCTCCCCTAGGCTAAGGCGAGGGCTCCCCTAGCCTTCAGGCTAGGGCACCCCTAGGCTTTAGGCTCCCCTAGGCTAAGGCGAGGGCTCCCCTAGCCTTCAGGCTAGGGCACCCCTAGGCTTTAGGCTCCCCTAGGCTAAGGCGAGGGCTCCCCTAGCCTTCAGGCTAGGGCACCCCTAGGCTTTAGGCTCCCCTAGGCTAAGGCGAGGGCTCCCCTAGCCTTCAGGCTAGGGCACCCCTAGGCTTTAGGCTCCCCTAGGCTAAGGCGAGGGCTCCCCTAGCCTTCAGGCTAGGGCACCCCTAGGCTTTAGGCTCCCCTAGGCTAAGGCGAGGGCTCCCCTAGCCTTCAGGCTAGGGCACCCCTAGGCTTTAGGCTCCCCTAGGCTAAGGCGAGGGCTCCCCTAGCCTTCAGGCTAGGGCACCCCTAGGCTTTAGGCTCCCCTAGGCTAAGGCGAGGGCTCCCCTAGCCTTCAGGCTAGGGCACCCCTAGGCTTTAGGCTCCCCTAGGCTAAGGCGAGGGCTCCCCTAGCCTTCAGGCTAGGGCACCCCTAGGCTTTAGGCTCCCCTAGGCTAAGGCGAGGGCTCCCCTAGCCTTCAGGCTAGGGCACCCCTAGGCTTTAGGCTCCCCTAGGCTAAGGCGAGGGCTCCCCTAGCCTTCAGGCTAGGGCACCCCTAGGCTTTAGGCTCCCCTAGGCTAAGGCGAGGGCTCCCCTAGCCTTCAGGCTAGGGCACCCCTAGGCTTTAGGCTCCCCTAGGCTAAGGCGAGGGCTCCCCTAGCCTTCAGGCTAGGGCACCCCTAGGCTTTAGGCTCCCCTAGGCTAAGGCGAGGGCTCCCCTAGCCTTCAGGCTAGGGCACCCCTAGGCTTTAGGCTCCCCTAGGCTAAGGCGAGGGCTCCCCTAGCCTTCAGGCTAGGGCACCCCTAGGCTTTAGGCTCCCCTAGGCTAAGGCGAGGGCTCCCCTAGCCTTCAGGCTAGGGCACCCCTAGGCTTTAGGCTCCCCTAGGCTAAGGCGAGGGCTCCCCTAGCCTTCAGGCTAGGGCACCCCTAGGCTTTAGGCTCCCCTAGGCTAAGGCGAGGGCTCCCCTAGCCTTCAGGCTAGGGCACCCCTAGGCTTTAGGCTCCCCTAGGCTAAGGCGAGGGCTCCCCTAGCCTTCAGGCTAGGGCACCCCTAGGCTTTAGGCTCCCCTAGGCTAAGGCGAGGGCTCCCCTAGCCTTCAGGCTAGGGCACCCCTAGGCTTTAGGCTCCCCTAGGCTAAGGCGAGGGCTCCCCTAGCCTTCAGGCTAGGGCACCCCTAGGCTTTAGGCTCCCCTAGGCTAAGGCGAGGGCTCCCCTAGCCTTCAGGCTAGGGCACCCCTAGGCTTTAGGCTCCCCTAGGCTAAGGCGAGGGCTCCCCTAGCCTTCAGGCTAGGGCACCCCTAGGCTTTAGGCTCCCCTAGGCTAAGGCGAGGGCTCCCCTAGCCTTCAGGCTAGGGCACCCCTAGGCTTTAGGCTCCCCTAGGCTAAGGCGAGGGCTCCCCTAGCCTTCAGGCTAGGGCACCCCTAGGCTTTAGGCTCCCCTAGGCTAAGGCGAGGGCTCCCCTAGCCTTCAGGCTAGGGCACCCCTAGGCTTTAGGCTCCCCTAGGCTAAGGCGAGGGCTCCCCTAGCCTTCAGGCTAGGGCACCCCTAGGCTTTAGGCTCCCCTAGGCTAAGGCGAGGGCTCCCCTAGCCTTCAGGCTAGGGCACCCCTAGGCTTTAGGCTCCCCTAGGCTAAGGCGAGGGCTCCCCTAGCCTTCAGGCTAGGGCACCCCTAGGCTTTAGGCTCCCCTAGGCTAAGGCGAGGGCTCCCCTAGCCTTCAGGCTAGGGCACCCCTAGGCTTTAGGCTCCCCTAGGCTAAGGCGAGGGCTCCCCTAGCCTTCAGGCTAGGGCACCCCTAGGCTTTAGGCTCCCCTAGGCTAAGGCGAGGGCTCCCCTAGCCTTCAGGCTAGGGCACCCCTAGGCTTTAGGCTCCCCTAGGCTAAGGCGAGGGCTCCCCTAGCCTTCAGGCTAGGGCACCCCTAGGCTTTAGGCTCCCCTAGGCTAAGGCGAGGGCTCCCCTAGCCTTCAGGCTAGGGCACCCCTAGGCTTTAGGCTCCCCTAGGCTAAGGCGAGGGCTCCCCTAGCCTTCAGGCTAGGGCACCCCTAGGCTTTAGGCTCCCCTAGGCTAAGGCGAGGGCTCCCCTAGCCTTCAGGCTAGGGCACCCCTAGGCTTTAGGCTCCCCTAGGCTAAGGCGAGGGCTCCCCTAGCCTTCAGGCTAGGGCACCCCTAGGCTTTAGGCTCCCCTAGGCTAAGGCGAGGGCTCCCCTAGCCTTCAGGCTAGGGCACCCCTAGGCTTTAGGCTCCCCTAGGCTAAGGCGAGGGCTCCCCTAGCCTTCAGGCTAGGGCACCCCTAGGCTTTAGGCTCCCCTAGGCTAAGGCGAGGGCTCCCCTAGCCTTCAGGCTAGGGCACCCCTAGGCTTTAGGCTCCCCTAGGCTAAGGCGAGGGCTCCCCTAGCCTTCAGGCTAGGGCACCCCTAGGCTTTAGGCTCCCCTAGGCTAAGGCGAGGGCTCCCCTAGCCTTCAGGCTAGGGCACCCCTAGGCTTTAGGCTCCCCTAGGCTAAGGCGAGGGCTCCCCTAGCCTTCAGGCTAGGGCACCCCTAGGCTTTAGGCTCCCCTAGGCTAAGGCGAGGGCTCCCCTAGCCTTCAGGCTAGGGCACCCCTAGGCTTTAGGCTCCCCTAGGCTAAGGCGAGGGCTCCCCTAGCCTTCAGGCTAGGGCACCCCTAGGCTTTAGGCTCCCCTAGGCTAAGGCGAGGGCTCCCCTAGCCTTCAGGCTAGGGCACCCCTAGGCTTTAGGCTCCCCTAGGCTAAGGCGAGGGCTCCCCTAGCCTTCAGGCTAGGGCACCCCTAGGCTTTAGGCTCCCCTAGGCTAAGGCGAGGGCTCCCCTAGCCTTCAGGCTAGGGCACCCCTAGGCTTTAGGCTCCCCTAGGCTAAGGCGAGGGCTCCCCTAGCCTTCAGGCTAGGGCACCCCTAGGCTTTAGGCTCCCCTAGGCTAAGGCGAGGGCTCCCCTAGCCTTCAGGCTAGGGCACCCCTAGGCTTTAGGCTCCCCTAGGCTAAGGCGAGGGCTCCCCTAGCCTTCAGGCTAGGGCACCCCTAGGCTTTAGGCTCCCCTAGGCTAAGGCGAGGGCTCCCCTAGCCTTCAGGCTAGGGCACCCCTAGGCTTTAGGCTCCCCTAGGCTAAGGCGAGGGCTCCCCTAGCCTTCAGGCTAGGGCACCCCTAGGCTTTAGGCTCCCCTAGGCTAAGGCGAGGGCTCCCCTAGCCTTCAGGCTAGGGCACCCCTAGGCTTTAGGCTCCCCTAGGCTAAGGCGAGGGCTCCCCTAGCCTTCAGGCTAGGGCACCCCTAGGCTTTAGGCTCCCCTAGGCTAAGGCGAGGGCTCCCCTAGCCTTCAGGCTAGGGCACCCCTAGGCTTTAGGCTCCCCTAGGCTAAGGCGAGGGCTCCCCTAGCCTTCAGGCTAGGGCACCCCTAGGCTTTAGGCTCCCCTAGGCTAAGGCGAGGGCTCCCCTAGCCTTCAGGCTAGGGCACCCCTAGGCTTTAGGCTCCCCTAGGCTAAGGCGAGGGCTCCCCTAGCCTTCAGGCTAGGGCACCCCTAGGCTTTAGGCTCCCCTAGGCTAAGGCGAGGGCTCCCCTAGCCTTCAGGCTAGGGCACCCCTAGGCTTTAGGCTCCCCTAGGCTAAGGCGAGGGCTCCCCTAGCCTTCAGGCTAGGGCACCCCTAGGCTTTAGGCTCCCCTAGGCTAAGGCGAGGGCTCCCCTAGCCTTCAGGCTAGGGCACCCCTAGGCTTTAGGCTCCCCTAGGCTAAGGCGAGGGCTCCCCTAGCCTTCAGGCTAGGGCACCCCTAGGCTTTAGGCTCCCCTAGGCTAAGGCGAGGGCTCCCCTAGCCTTCAGGCTAGGGCACCCCTAGGCTTTAGGCTCCCCTAGGCTAAGGCGAGGGCTCCCCTAGCCTTCAGGCTAGGGCACCCCTAGGCTTTAGGCTCCCCTAGGCTAAGGCGAGGGCTCCCCTAGCCTTCAGGCTAGGGCACCCCTAGGCTTTAGGCTCCCCTAGGCTAAGGCGAGGGCTCCCCTAGCCTTCAGGCTAGGGCACCCCTAGGCTTTAGGCTCCCCTAGGCTAAGGCGAGGGCTCCCCTAGCCTTCAGGCTAGGGCACCCCTAGGCTTTAGGCTCCCCTAGGCTAAGGCGAGGGCTCCCCTAGCCTTCAGGCTAGGGCACCCCTAGGCTTTAGGCTCCCCTAGGCTAAGGCGAGGGCTCCCCTAGCCTTCAGGCTAGGGCACCCCTAGGCTTTAGGCTCCCCTAGGCTAAGGCGAGGGCTCCCCTAGCCTTCAGGCTAGGGCACCCCTAGGCTTTAGGCTCCCCTAGGCTAAGGCGAGGGCTCCCCTAGCCTTCAGGCTAGGGCAACCCTAGGCTTTAGGCTCCCCTAGGCTAAGGCGAGGGCTCCCCTAGCCTTCAGGCTAGGGCAACCCTAGGCTTTAGGCTCCCCTAGGCTAAGGCGAGGGCTCCCCTAGCCTTCAGGCTAGGGCAACCCTAGGCTTTAGGCTCCCCTAGGCTAAGGCGAGGGCTCCCCTAGCCTTCAGGCTAGGGCAACCCTAGGCTTCAGGCTAGGGCTCCCCTAGGCTAAGGCGAGGGCTCCCCTAGCCTTCAGGCTAGGGCACCCCTAGGCTTCAGGCTAGGGCTCCCCTAGGCTAAGGCTAGGGCTCCCCTAGCCTTCAGGCTAGGGCACCCCTAGGCTTCAGGCTAGGGCTCCCCTAGGCTAAGGCTAGGGCTCCCCTAGCCTTCAGGCTAGGGCACCCCTAGGCTTCAGGCTAGGGCTCCCCTAGGCCAAGGCTAGGGCTCCCCTAGCCTTCAGGCTAGGGCACCCCTAGGCTTCAGGCTAGGGCTCCCCTAGGCCAAGGCTAGGGCTCCCCTAGCCTTCAGGCTAGGGCACCCCTAGGCTTCAGGCTAGGGCTCCCCTAGGCTAAGGCTAGGGCTCCCCTAGCCTTCAGGCTAGGGCACCCCTAGGCTTCAGGCTAGGGCTCCCCTAGGCTAAGGCTAGGGCTCCCCTAGCCTTCAGGCTAGGGCACCCCTAGGCTTCAGGCTAGGGCTCCCCTAGGCTAAGGCTAGGGCTCCCCTAGCCTTCAGGCTAGGGCACCCCTAGGCTTCAGGCTAGGGCTCCCCTAGGCTAAGGCTAGGGCTCCCCTAGCCTTCAGGCTAGGGCACCCCTAGGCTTCAGGCTAGGGCTCCCCTAGGCTAAGGCTAGGGCTCCCCTAGCCTTCAGGCTAGGGCACCCCTAGGCTTCAGGCTAGGGCTCCCCTAGGCTAAGGCTAGGGCTCCCCTAGCCTTCAGGCTAGGGCACCCCTAGGCTTCAGGCTAGGGCTCCCCTAGGCTAAGGCTAGGGCTCCCCTAGCCTTCAGGCTAGGGCACCCCTAGGCTTCAGGCTAGGGCTCCCCTAGGCTAAGGCTAGGGCTCCGCTAGCCTTCAGGCTAGGGCACCCCTAGGCTTCAGGCTCGGGCTCCCCTAGGCTAAGGCTAGGGCTCCCCTAGCCTTCAGGCTAGGGCACCCCTAGGCTTCAGGCTAGGGCTCCCCTAGGCTAAGGCTAGGGCTCCCCTAGCCTTCAGGCTAGGGCACCCCTAGGCTTCAGGCTAGGGCTCCCCTAGGCTATGGCTAGGGCTCCCCTAGCCTTCAGGCTAGGGCACCCCTAGGCTTCAGGCTAGGGCTCCCCTAGGCTAAGGCTAGGGCTCCCCTAGCCTTCAGGCTAGGGCACCCCTAGGCTTTAGGCTCCCCTAGGCTAAGGCTAGGGCTCACGTAGCCTTCAGGCTAGGGCACCCCTAGGCTTTAGGCTCCCCTAGGCTAAGGCTAGGGCTCCCCTAGCCTTCAGGCTAGGGCACCCCTAGGCTTTAGGCTCCCCTAGGCTAAGGCTAGGGCTCCCCTAGCCTTCAGGCTAGGGCAACCCTAGGCTTTAGGCTCCCCTAGGCTAAGGCTAGGGCTCCCCTAGCCTTCAGGCTAGGGCAACCCTAGGCTTCAGGCTAGGGCTCCCCTAGCCTTCAGGCTAGGGCACCCCTAAGCTTTAGGCTCCCCTAGGCTAAGGCTAGGGCTCCCCTAGGCTAAGGCGAGGGCTCCCCTAGCCTTCAGGCTAGGGCACCCCTAGGCTTTGGGCTCCCCTAGGCTAAGGCGAGGGCTCCCCTAGCCTTCAGGCTAGGGCACCCCTAGGCTTTGGGCTCCCCTAGGCTAAGGCGAGGGCTCCCCTAGCCTTCAGGCTAGGGCACCCCTAGGCTTTGGGCTCCCCTAGGCTAAGGCGAGGGCTCCCCTAGCCTTCAGGCTAGGGCACCCCTAGGCTTTGGGCTCCCCTAGGCTAAGGCGAGGGCTCCCCTAGCCTTCAGGCTAGGGCACCCCTAGGCTTTGGGCTCCCCTAGGCTAAGGCGAGGGCTCCCCTAGCCTTCAGGCTAGGGCACCCCTAGGCTTTGGGCTCCCCTAGGCTAAGGCGAGGGCTCCCCTAGCCTTCAGGCTAGGGCACCCCTAGGCTTTGGGCTCCCCTAGGCTAAGGCGAGGGCTCCCCTAGCCTTCAGGCTAGGGCACCCCTAGGCTTTGGGCTCCCCTAGGCTAAGGCGAGGGCTCCCCTAGCCTTCAGGCTAGGGCACCCCTAGGCTTTGGGCTCCCCTAGGCTAAGGCGAGGGCTCCCCTAGCCTTCAGGCTAGGGCACCCCTAGGCTTTGGGCTCCCCTAGGCTAAGGCGAGGGCTCCCCTAGCCTTCAGGCTAGGGCACCCCTAGGCTTTGGGCTCCCCTAGGCTAAGGCGAGGGCTCCCCTAGCCTTCAGGCTAGGGCACCCCTAGGCTTTGGGCTCCCCTAGGCTAAGGCGAGGGCTCCCCTAGCCGTCAGGCTAGGGCACCCCTAGGCTTTGGGCTCCCCTAGGCTAAGGCGAGGGCTCCCCTAGCCGTCAGGCTAGGGCACCCCTAGGCTTTGGGCTCCCCTAGGCTAAGGCGAGGGCTCCCCTAGCCGTCAGGCTAGGGCACCCCTAGGCTTTGGGCTCCCCTAGGCTAAGGCGAGGGCTCCCCTAGCCGTCAGGCTAGGGCACCCCTAGGCTTTGGGCTCCCCTAGGCTAAGGCGAGGGCTCCCCTAGCCGTCAGGCTAGGGCACCCCTAGGCTTTGGGCTCCCCTAGGCTAAGGCGAGGGCTCCCCTAGCCGTCAGGCTAGGGCACCCCTAGGCTTTGGGCTCCCCTAGGCTAAGGCGAGGGCTCCCCTAGCCGTCAGGCTAGGGCACCCCTAGGCTTTGGGCTCCCCTAGGCTAAGGCGAGGGCTCCCCTAGCCGTCAGGCTAGGGCACCCCTAGGCTTTGGGCTCCCCTAGGCTAAGGCGAGGGCTCCCCTAGCCGTCAGGCTAGGGCACCCCTAGGCTTTGGGCTCCCCTAGGCTAAGGCGAGGGCTCCCCTAGCCGTCAGGCTAGGGCACCCCTAGGCTTTGGGCTCCCCTAGGCTAAGGCGAGGGCTCCCCTAGCCGTCAGGCTAGGGCACCCCTAGGCTTTGGGCTCCCCTAGGCTAAGGCGAGGGCTCCCCTAGCCGTCAGGCTAGGGCACCCCTAGGCTTTGGGCTCCCCTAGGCTAAGGCGAGGGCTCCCCTAGCCGTCAGGCTAGGGCACCCCTAGGCTTTGGGCTCCCCTAGGCTAAGGCGAGGGCTCCCCTAGCCGTCAGGCTAGGGCACCCCTAGGCTTTGGGCTCCCCTAGGCTAAGGCGAGGGCTCCCCTAGCCGTCAGGCTAGGGCACCCCTAGGCTTTGGGCTCCCCTAGGCTAAGGCGAGGGCTCCCCTAGCCGTCAGGCTAGGGCACCCCTAGGCTTTGGGCTCCCCTAGGCTAAGGCGAGGGCTCCCCTAGCCGTCAGGCTAGGGCACCCCTAGGCTTTGGGCTCCCCTAGGCTAAGGCGAGGGCTCCCCTAGCCGTCAGGCTAGGGCACCCCTAGGCTTTGGGCTCCCCTAGGCTAAGGCGAGGGCTCCCCTAGCCGTCAGGCTAGGGCACCCCTAGGCTTTGGGCTCCCCTAGGCTAAGGCGAGGGCTCCCCTAGCCGTCAGGCTAGGGCACCCCTAGGCTTTGGGCTCCCCTAGGCTAAGGCGAGGGCTCCCCTAGCCGTCAGGCTAGGGCACCCCTAGGCTTTGGGCTCCCCTAGGCTAAGGCGAGGGCTCCCCTAGCCGTCAGGCTAGGGCACCCCTAGGCTTTGGGCTCCCCTAGGCTAAGGCGAGGGCTCCCCTAGCCGTCAGGCTAGGGCACCCCTAGGCTTTGGGCTCCCCTAGGCTAAGGCGAGGGCTCCCCTAGCCGTCAGGCTAGGGCACCCCTAGGCTTTGGGCTCCCCTAGGCTAAGGCGAGGGCTCCCCTAGCCGTCAGGCTAGGGCACCCCTAGGCTTTGGGCTCCCCTAGGCTAAGGCGAGGGCTCCCCTAGCCGTCAGGCTAGGGCACCCCTAGGCTTTGGGCTCCCCTAGGCTAAGGCGAGGGCTCCCCTAGCCGTCAGGCTAGGGCACCCCTAGGCTTTGGGCTCCCCTAGGCTAAGGCGAGGGCTCCCCTAGCCGTCAGGCTAGGGCACCCCTAGGCTTTGGGCTCCCCTAGGCTAAGGCGAGGGCTCCCCTAGCCGTCAGGCTAGGGCACCCCTAGGCTTTGGGCTCCCCTAGGCTAAGGCGAGGGCTCCCCTAGCCGTCAGGCTAGGGCACCCCTAGGCTTTGGGCTCCCCTAGGCTAAGGCGAGGGCTCCCCTAGCCGTCAGGCTAGGGCACCCCTAGGCTTTGGGCTCCCCTAGGCTAAGGCGAGGGCTCCCCTAGCCGTCAGGCTAGGGCACCCCTAGGCTTTGGGCTCCCCTAGGCTAAGGCGAGGGCTCCCCTAGCCTTCAGGCTAGGGCACCCCTAGGCTTTGGGCTCCCCTAGGCTAAGGCGAGGGCTCCCCTAGCCTTCAGGCTAGGGCACCCCTAGGCTTTGGGCTCCCCTAGGCTAAGGCGAGGGCTCCCCTAGCCTTCAGGCTAGGGCACCCCTAGGCTTTGGGCTCCCCTAGGCTAAGGCGAGGGCTCCCCTAGCCTTCAGGCTAGGGCACCCCTAGGCTTTGGGCTCCCCTAGGCTAAGGCGAGGGCTCCCCTAGCCTTCAGGCTAGGGCACCCCTAGGCTTTGGGCTCCCCTAGGCTAAGGCGAGGGCTCCCCTAGCCTTCAGGCTAGGGCACCCCTAGGCTTTGGGCTCCCCTAGGCTAAGGCGAGGGCTCCCCTAGCCTTCAGGCTAGGGCACCCCTAGGCTTTGGGCTCCCCTAGGCTAAGGCGAGGGCTCCCCTAGCCTTCAGGCTAGGGCACCCCTAGGCTTTGGGCTCCCCTAGGCTAAGGCGAGGGCTCCCCTAGCCTTCAGGCTAGGGCACCCCTAGGCTTTGGGCTCCCCTAGGCTAAGGCGAGGGCTCCCCTAGCCTTCAGGCTAGGGCACCCCTAGGCTTTGGGCTCCCCTAGGCTAAGGCGAGGGCTCCCCTAGCCTTCAGGCTAGGGCACCCCTAGGCTTTGGGCTCCCCTAGGCTAAGGCGAGGGCTCCCCTAGCCTTCAGGCTAGGGCACCCCTAGGCTTTGGGCTCCCCTAGGCTAAGGCGAGGGCTCCCCTAGCCTTCAGGCTAGGGCACCCCTAGGCTTTGGGCTCCCCTAGGCTAAGGCGAGGGCTCCCCTAGCCTTCAGGCTAGGGCACCCCTAGGCTTTGGGCTCCCCTAGGCTAAGGCGAGGGCTCCCCTAGCCTTCAGGCTAGGGCACCCCTAGGCTTTGGGCTCCCCTAGGCTAAGGCGAGGGCTCCCCTAGCCTTCAGGCTAGGGCACCCCTAGGCTTTGGGCTCCCCTAGGCTAAGGCGAGGGCTCCCCTAGCCTTCAGGCTAGGGCACCCCTAGGCTTTGGGCTCCCCTAGGCTAAGGCGAGGGCTCCCCTAGCCTTCAGGCTAGGGCACCCCTAGGCTTTGGGCTCCCCTAGGCTAAGGCGAGGGCTCCCCTAGCCTTCAGGCTAGGGCACCCCTAGGCTTTGGGCTCCCCTAGGCTAAGGCGAGGGCTCCCCTAGCCTTCAGGCTAGGGCACCCCTAGGCTTTGGGCTCCCCTAGGCTAAGGCGAGGGCTCCCCTAGCCTTCAGGCTAGGGCACCCCTAGGCTTTGGGCTCCCCTAGGCTAAGGCGAGGGCTCCCCTAGCCTTCAGGCTAGGGCACCCCTAGGCTTTGGGCTCCCCTAGGCTAAGGCGAGGGCTCCCCTAGCCTTCAGGCTAGGGCACCCCTAGGCTTTGGGCTCCCCTAGGCTAAGGCGAGGGCTCCCCTAGCCTTCAGGCTAGGGCACCCCTAGGCTTTGGGCTCCCCTAGGCTAAGGCGAGGGCTCCCCTAGCCTTCAGGCTAGGGCACCCCTAGGCTTTGGGCTCCCCTAGGCTAAGGCGAGGGCTCCCCTAGCCTTCAGGCTAGGGCACCCCTAGGCTTTGGGCTCCCCTAGGCTAAGGCGAGGGCTCCCCTAGCCTTCAGGCTAGGGCACCCCTAGGCTTTGGGCTCCCCTAGGCTAAGGCGAGGGCTCCCCTAGCCTTCAGGCTAGGGCACCCCTAGGCTTTGGGCTCCCCTAGGCTAAGGCGAGGGCTCCCCTAGCCTTCAGGCTAGGGCACCCCTAGGCTTTGGGCTCCCCTAGGCTAAGGCGAGGGCTCCCCTAGCCTTCAGGCTAGGGCACCCCTAGGCTTTGGGCTCCCCTAGGCTAAGGCGAGGGCTCCCCTAGCCTTCAGGCTAGGGCACCCCTAGGCTTTGGGCTCCCCTAGGCTAAGGCGAGGGCTCCCCTAGCCTTCAGGCTAGGGCACCCCTAGGCTTTGGGCTCCCCTAGGCTAAGGCGAGGGCTCCCCTAGCCTTCAGGCTAGGGCACCCCTAGGCTTTGGGCTCCCCTAGGCTAAGGCGAGGGCTCCCCTAGCCTTCAGGCTAGGGCACCCCTAGGCTTTGGGCTCCCCTAGGCTAAGGCGAGGGCTCCCCTAGCCTTCAGGCTAGGGCACCCCTAGGCTTTGGGCTCCCCTAGGCTAAGGC